>NC_080721.1:13808549-13926049 GCF_019097595.1 Hemibagrus wyckioides | reverse complement strand
TGTCTGGTCTTCTCTGTGAGCAGGTGAACAACGCTACAGCGAGAGTGATGACCAACAAGAAGGCGGCCAATCCTTACACCAACGGTACTGAGGCTAAAGTTTGTACACTACACCATCCATCAGAATGTTAGTATAAAACTGAGCCATGACGTTTGTGTTCACGCTTCAGCGTCCCTTACTAATGTGTGTGTGTGGGTGTGTGTGTGTGTGTGTGGGTGTGTGTGTGTTTTCAAGGCTGGAAGTTGAATCCTGTGGTGGGAGCCGTTTATGCACCTGAACTTTACGCAGGTGAGACACACACACACACACACACACACACCCACACACACACACACATACACATTTTATCTACTTCTCTCTCTCTCTCTCTCTTCCTGCAGTATAGTTGTACACTGCCTGTGTGTGTGTGTGTGTGTGTGTGTGTGTGGGTGGGTGTGTGTGTGGGTGGGTGTGTGAGTGTGTGTGTGTGTGTGTGAGATGGGTAATATTTCATCAGGAAGAAGTGCTGACCACATTGAAGCTGTAACTGTGTGCCTTTCTGCTCATTAGGCTAAAGTCTGTTCATTCCTCAGACAGCTTTACAGCCGAGCTCTAAATAACGTAACCTGGCACACACACACACACACACACACACACACACATACACACACACACACACACACACACACACAGTACCCATTTTGAATCTTAAAAATGCTAAATTAATAACAATAAAATGATGTAGAATATTGATCATAAACATTTTGATATTACTGTATTGTCTTTTATTTCTTTCAATAATTACCAGAGTGTCACTGTGACACTTAAATAAACCTCACTACTCGTCATAATGGCTTTATTAACTCTTATTAATGTTCACGTTAGAGGATCACTAGTTTGTATCTACAGTGCAGTCATTATGTGTCTGGTTTATAATGACAGCTAAAAAATGGGTGAGAGTTAAAAATGACAAGCACAGAAAAGTGAAAAAAAAGGATATCTTAGATCTCAGAAACAGAGCAGAAAGATCCAGACTACATTTAAGGTGAGGCACGGAACACGTGAACAACATTTGGATAATCAACCGAGTTCATGACCAGAAGATAAGGAGAAATGTGTTTAAGTATGTATGTATGTATGTAAGTATGGAAGGAGTCTCCAGTGTCAGAGCTTCCTAACAGTCCCAACTTTTTCTTGGTAATGAAGCAAGATAGATGCTGTAATGTGAGTGAGAACAGGAACTTGTTTTTAAAAAAAAAACCTAGTTTTTTTAAAAAAAAATTTAAAAAAATAAGTGTATAAATAGGATGGCATTGTTCCAGGAATTTTAAAAAATATATAATTGTAGGTAAATTGCAGTGGAATAAAAGGACTAAAATCATCACCTCACCCAGTCGTTGATTATTTTCTTATTATTACAGCACAACCCCCGATGTGGGTGGTGCATCCGTAATGTAAACAGATAGACTAGTGCGCACTCGACAAGTCTCACACACATGATGGTCCTTATTACTGCTCCCGGTGCATGTGGGTGGTGTGTGTTATTGATTTGCGGTGTGTGGATGGTTTCGGGGCTGAACTCTGTTCACAACAATATCACACACGGCTCACGTTCAAGCACTGACAGAGGAGCAGGGAGCGTCAGAGAGAAGTGATAAAGTGACGACTCTTTGTTGTAAGCGTGTCGCACACACCGTGAATCCACACACCATTACACACACATTCAGAGACTGCCTGTGTACTAACATATGCATAATTACACACACACACATACACACACACACAGCACAGACATGTCTGTTTGCCATGGTGTAATAAATCACGGCGAGTGTTTTAGCGTGTAGCAGGCGGGAGGCTCTCGGCTGCTATGATTCATCGGCTGCTAATTTTTCAGCGCAGTTTGCCAAGCCTAAACGGCAGCATATGCTGACCAGCTGGGCCCAGAAAGACTCGCTCTTTAATCTAACACACACACACTTACACACTCTTTAATCTAACACACACACACAGAGGAATGCAGAAACAAAAAAATTGATAGATGTATCAGAATGGCCCGTCTTCTGAAGATAAAATAGAGAACCGAGGAAGCAAGATAAAAGTCTTTGCAATCTACAGTTTTGTTCTCGACTTCTTATACACTTCTGGAGATTGTTTTAGCATTCTGAGCCTGTTAGAATGTCCAATGCTGTTCTGAAGCTTGGTTCTAGAGCCTCTGTTCTGTGGTTCTGCTTGACAGTTTTGCTCTATACAGCTGATGCTGTTGTGTAGTTTATTTGAGGCTGAATGAAGACTTATAGCTGTGACATAGACATAAAGTTCTGTTTTACAGTTTTGATACTGTTCTACAAATTACTGTTTAGGGTTCTGATGCAATTCTAATGTCCTGGTGAGGTCCAGAAGTTCTAGATTACCCTTTCCATTCTCTTTTAGAGTACTGGTGCAGTTCTGAAGCTCTGATTAATTTCTGGAGTTGTGATGTGGTTCAGAAGAACAGTTCTAGACTACTGATACAGCTCTAGATTTCTTGTTAAGAACCATTATGCTGTCCTCATCAAGTTCTAAGACAGAGTTCTAGATGGTTATTTTATAGTTCGGATGCAGATTTACACTTCAGATGCAAGTTCTGAATTTCTGATGCCAGTATGAAGCTTTTATTAAACCTCAGTAGTTTTATGGCTCTTTGGGAAATTGATTTTTGATGATTCTCTAATTCTGAAATGCTGATTTATGATTTTCCTTTCAATTCTGCTCTTTTTTCCCTCTCTTTTTAATGCCTCTTTTATCAGTCACCATGCTGTTGTTCAGACTGAGGTATTGGCAAAAGAGAAGGTGGGGTGGTTGAGGGGGCAGAAGAACCTCTTCAATACCATTGGGGGTACCACTGGGGGTCTGCATGGCGCCAAAACAGCTCTACTTTTCTCCATCCTGCAACATAAACCTCCCTGTGAGCTCAGTGAGAGCAGCAGGGAAGGGGAGACGGGAACAGAGAGGGGGATTGGCTTCATTCAGTGTGATTGGGTTCCCTATCTGAGGAGGGAAATGAAGTAATCGCCCAAAATGGGCTTCCTGAGAGAGAGGCATCTCTGGTTCTCTGTTTAGCATCATGTGTTAGTATTTATCTGATATCAAGGCATCCACAGAGAAAGTGTAGGGGGGTAGATTTTGGCAAAATTACTATTTTTTTTCTTTACTCAATGGTTCAGTCCAAAGATTTCAACTGGAACATAATGAAACTCTAGCAGCATTCTGCACAGAGGAAGTGTGGACAGCTGGGATTTAGCATTGTACACACCCATAAATCTAAACTATTAAAGTGTTATTGTAGCAGGAATGATGAAACAAAGCACTTCAGCATCATGGACGTCTATAATTCAGCACTGCAAACAGCCATAATTCAACATCACACACTCTGTGTGGCTGTGATTTAGCATCACACTCTGTTCTACATATAAACTGATAAAGTTTTATTGTAATACCTATGATTAAAAAAGTGCTTCAGCCACGTGGGCAAAATGTGATTCAATCATCGGCAATTCAGTAACACTTTCTATATCTGTTCAGAACAATGACCAAATATATTCCCATGGAGAGCTGGGATTCACTATGATCAACAGTACAATACAATAATCAGTTTTCATTCAGATTTAGTACCTTGGGTTTGAGCACCATGGACAGCAGTAATTCAGTACCATAGACGGCAGTGATTCAGTACCATGGACTGTAGTGTATTGATACCATAGACTGCAGTGATTCAGTACCATAGACAGCAGTGATTCAGCACTATGGACAGCAGTGATTCAGTAGCATTGGCAGCAGTGTTTCAGCACCATGGACAGCAGTTACTCAATACCGTGAACAGTAGTAAATCTGTGCCGATGACAGCAGTGTTTCAGCACCATGGACAGCAATGATTCAGTACCTGGAATGGCAGTGATTCAGTGCCATGGACAGCAGTGATTCAGTACCGTAGACAGTAGTGATACAATACAGTAATGAATTCTGATTCAGAATTCAGAATTACAGTGGTGTAATACAGTACCATGGACAGCCACAATTGACAGGGAGACTGCACTATTAACAACCATGTCAGTACCAGGAACAGTGAGATTCAGTACAATAATAAAAACTTTTGCAACTTTTTTTAGCTGTAGAAATTTTTAGCTCTAATATTAACATTTCCAGTAAAGGTTTGTCTTACTGGAACTGCTTTGTGAGCTTCAAACCAATTACAACTGAGAAAACATGTGGGGGAAATAAAAGTGAGTAATTGTAACTGTGGTTGTAAACTTTTAGAGCGGAGTGAGAATTTCAGAAGATGAAGTGAGGAACAGTGATATGACAGTGGAATGTGTATGAGAACCCTGTGAGATGGCTGGAGGAGCTGAAAGAGTTCTTCTGATCATCCTGTAGATTTAATTGCATCCCAATCCTGTTTGAGTACCCTTACCACTTAAGTGTGTGTGTGTGTGTGTGTGTGAAGGAGGTAATTAAGCACTAGCTGTTGATTAGATAGCTGCTCTCATCCCTAGATTAGATGCTCAGCATGTCAACGACTTAAAACAGCCAACATCAAAGAGACTGCTGGTGTTGAATCCCGGCAGGACTTCCAAACACACACTGGAGTTTTCTTTTTGTCTCTCTGGAAATTTCCAGATCACAGGGGCTCTGTGGTGTCTGGCTTACTGATGTTTTTTGTTGTTGTTTTGTTTTGTTTGTTTCTTTGTTTTGTTGTTCTAGAATTTTGTTCTTTGATCCAGGAAACAGTTGTGATTTATTACTTCTGAAAAACCCCATTTGAAAAGTACTGATGTAGCGATGAGGTTCTGCAGTGGTGTCCTTGTGCTTCTGCAGATATGGACCTGGACATTATGGTCTTGATTTTTGAAGCTGTGGTTGAGGAACTGTGTTCTTGAATTCTGATGCAGTTCCTAAGATTGTGTTTTGATGCCACTGTGTGAAATCTGATATCACACAGAAAAACATGCAGTGCACATAAAAATGCCGGGGCTGTGGCCTAATATGCAGCGTTACTATCCTCTATGTGTGTGTGTGTGTGTGTGTAGTAACAATCACTAAAACAATCACTATGTGTAACAATCACTAAAATGTTTTATTTATTCTCTGTCTCTCTCTCTCTCTCTTTCCAGTAACAGGGTTTCCCTACGCTGCCACAGGGGCGGCAGTAGCGTACAGAGGAGCTAATTTAAGAGGAAGAGGACGAGCCGTTTATAACACATTCCGCACAGCTCCACCTCCTCCACCAATCCCCGCTTATGGAGCGTGAGTAACCATATGCTAACCTGTGAAAAAAGTTCTGAATTAGTGTTCTGAATCTAGTTCCATCATATTTTTGATGAGTTCTGAAGTTCTGTTCAGGTGCTGAGGTAGAGCTCGATGTTCTGTACTTGAACAGATTTGGAGTTTTAATGATTTGTTGTTTTACCCTCTCTTTGACAGAAGACATGATGTGGTATCTGATGCAAAACAAATTGTGAAGTTCAGTAGTTACTCAGAATCAGTCCTGATGATCTAGTTTAGAGTCCTGTTGAATTTCTAAATCAGTTCTGAAGTTCCGTTCTAAAGTTCTGAGGTTCCATTCTAGTTCTGTGGCAGTTCTGAAGTTCTGCTGTAGATTTCTGATGAGGTTCTCATGTGCACTGAAGTTCTGAAGTTCTGAAGTTCTTTTCTGGTTCTGAAGTAGATCTGAAATTGGATTCTATTCTGGTGTATGAGAGAACGTTCATACTGGAGAGTGCATGTGTGACCTGTGTTTGAAAGAGTGATGAATGTATGTGCTTTTTTAACTCTGTGTTCTAAATTGTGTGTGTGTGTGTGTGTGTTCTAAATAACTTGTTCTATATTGGGAATGTAGATAAACTGGCCCACGTTTACACATATGGACTCGTTTGCATAATATAAGAGTTATATTGTCCATCCATACACACACACACACACACACACACACAGATGTGTATCCCATCCATCTCTGTAAGTCTCTGAGCTCCTCCTCTGCACCAAAGTCATTTGTCTTCGAGTCGCATGAGTGAATCAAAATACTCCTCTTTTCATCCCACCGTTCTCACCCTCCTTCTATCACTCTGTCCTCACTCTGTCCTTTTCACTCCATCTTTACTCTCCCTCCATCATTCTGTCTTTACTCACCCTTCATCTCTCCATCTTTACTCTCCCTCTAACTCTCTATCTTTACTCTCCCTCCATCTCTCCATCTTTACTCTCCCTTAATCTTCCCATCATTGCTCTCCCTCCATCTCTCCATCTTTACTCTCCCCTTCATCTCTCCATCTTTACACTCTTCCCATCACTCCATCTTTACTCTCCCATTATCACTCTGACATTCATTTTTCTTTCCTGTGTTCATAAATGTTATTAATATAACTGCAGTGAAGCGCTTACTGTTCAATTCTCTTTCTCTCTGTCTTTTTTCCTCTCTCTCTCTCTGTCTCTCTCTTTCTCTCTCTCTTTAGTGTTGTTTATCAGGACGGATTCTACGGTGCTGAGATCTATGTGAGTATCTATCAGTTTCTCCATCATAAATCTCAAATTTAAAAGAGAGAGAGAGAGAGAGAGCTGTGTGTGTGTGTGTGTGTGTGTGGGTTGCGACTCACAGAGTGTGTAAAACGACCCTAGTTTTGCTCCAACTTCACTCTCTAAGCCAAAAACTGAGTCGATAGATGGGCCTCCACTACACCAAGAAACCCGACAAGCAAATTCTAAACTCCCTCCCTCCACACACACACACACACACACACACATCCTCAGGATGAGGATGAGGTTAGCATTTGGCACTGGCATCAGATCAGTCTCTCCTCTGCACCATTAGAGAGATAAATATCATCTCACAAAACACACACACACACACCATCTCCATCTCCATACATAGAATATCGTTTATTTTATTAATGGTTGGTGTGTGTGTGTGTGTGTGTGTGTGTGCAGGGAGGCTATGCAGCGTACAGATATGCCCAGCCTGCCACAGCTACTGCATACAGTGATAGGTATGTATAACACACACACACTTTCTCTAAGCAATGTGATGGATTTGAGTTGAAATTACTCAGCCCGAGGTGTGAACAAAAGATTAAGTGGGAAGAATGGGAAAGAAGCAGAAAAAAGAACTGTGTGTGTGTGTGTGTGTACACTTTATCTAAAAGAACAGCAGAAATATTTATGTCCATTATCACTATTGGATAGTCATGGATGTAACGGATGGAGTGTGTCGCTTGTGATGATCTAAACACACTGCCCCCTGTGCTGCCTGAGCTTTATCAATAACATTACAATCGATCCACACACTCCAACACACCAATCAGTGGCCCTGGGACAAATAACAGAGAGAGATTGTGTGTGTATGTGTGTGTGTGTGTGTGTGTGTATCCACAGGGACTGATTTCCCTCCCTGCTTCTTCTCCCCCATATTTCTCCCTGTATATAAACTCATTTAGCTCTGGCCACGGGGACAGGGCCGTTTGTTTTGTTTTGTTTCTCCACTCTCTCTGTATTTGTTTCTGTTCCTGAATAAATGCCCCGGACTCCCTCATCGATTAGCGCACGCCTCGTCTCAGCCCAACATTATCGGATATGTGGCGGGACTTCACTAAAGATTTTAGCCTGGCTTTCTCCCGAGACTTGAAACAGTAAACTAACTCGCAAAATGTCCGATAAATTCTCTACAAATGGCTTCTCCTGTCGAAATTCACAGCCCATTGGCTGCGAATCGCTGCTTTCCACTGGCATAATGGACCTGTTAGACCTGTCTCTACTGTAGGACCTCAGCCTTAGAAATTTTTGCTTAGAAACTTTAGCCTAGACATTTTTTGTTGTTGTTCAAAAATTTAACAATCCCAGGGATTTTGGCATATAGACATCTATGACATGTAAAATGTATCCCAGAATTTGGCATATAGATATTTAGCCCAGGAATTTTATCTATCCCAGAATCAACTGTGCTCAGGATGCTTTAGCCCAGAACTGATTTGGTGCCTGGAATCTGTGCACAGCTTCATCCCATGAATTTTTTACCAGGGATTTTGGTGCATGAAATTTATCCCAGTACTTGGTCTCAGGAGCCTAAACCCAAAAATATTTGGTTGGTTAAATTTATCCGAGAACAGTTATTCATTTTTAATGTTTTAGTTTTAAGCCCTGAATATTCTCTCGCATCCCAAGTCACCATGCTGCTCACTTCTATCCTCAATTTCTCAATTTAAAATCATTTTGGTTAAAAGCATCAAACAAATGAGGTCACTGTAGTTTTACACTGTAAATTAAAGTTTCTGGTACATGAAATTTATCCCCAGGATTTGAACCAATGATTTTTTGGCCCAAAAATTACCTGCATCATCAAACTGTTTTATTTTAGTCATTGATAATTTTTTTACTAATAAATATTGTTCTATATTGGTATGAGAAACCAATTAACATGTAAGCATGTAAGCACCAGGTCTCTGTATTTTGGCCCTGACTATTGGAGAGAACCAGAATCAGGACCAGGAACTCTAGAAGCAAATTCAAGTACCTGTTTGGCTCACAGTGGAATGATGGCTAATGTCATTGTCCAAAAACTTACTGGCTTTAATATTCATCTGAGTTTAACAGCAGAACAGAAACATATTGAAATTAATGATCAAATATTAACCTTAATGATTTACTGAGTAGAGCTTTCAATATCTCTCTCTCTCTCTCTCTCTCTCTCTCACACTCTCTCTCTCTCTCTCTCACACTCTCTCTCTCTCTCACACTCTCTCTTTCTGTACTGCTGTTGACTCGCTGCCCTACGCTCCAGGCTCAGGTTCCCTTATCTGCTCCCTGCAGACCTTCTCTATTTGTAAGCAAGCGCTGGAGGGAAGAGGGGAGGAGAGAAAAGTGAGAGTAAATAGAGGATGAAGTGAAGTCAAATAAATAAATAAATAAACAAACAAAAGCTATGCATCTTGTCCTGCCTCTGAAGGAAAAAAAAAGAAGGAGGATTAGTTCTGAACCGGCAGCGATAAAAAACTGTAGTGAAACACAATGGACAGAGAGAATGAGAGACAGACAGACAGAAAGAGAAAGAGAGAGAGAGAGAGAGAAAGAGAGAGAGAGAGCTACTCCTCTAGCAGTTCCTCAATCTCTCAATTTTCTTCTCTTTCTGTCTTATTTTCTCTGGCTATGTCTTATTCTCTGATTTTTCCAGCTGTCAACTTTTCTAACAATTTGCTAGACAGACAGACAGACAGACAGACAGACAGACAAACAAATATATTGAAACAGAAAGAGAGACAGATAGAAATCTAGAACATATGATGAGCCCATATGTTTCTATGATTTTGCTTTAATGTAGAATAAAGTCTCTGTTTCTCCATTCTGCCATTAACATCTTCATTATTACACACTGAGGACTCAGTCTCCTGCTGAGGAGCATTTTACACTTCACCACCTGACTGAAACCAACACCACAACACCGCTGATGCACCACACTGACACACCAGTGTTAAATCCCCTTTCTCTCTCTCTCTCTCTCTCTCTCTCTCTCTCTCTGTGTGTACATGTGTGTGTGTGTGTGTGTGTTTAGCTATGGTAGAGTCTATGCAACGGCAGATCCCTACACTCACACGATCAGCCCGGCCGCTACGTACAGCGTCGGCACAATGGTGAGTCCTTCCTCTTTACACACGCTATACATACACTATACACACTGTACACACTATACACACACTATACATAGACTATACACACTATACATACACTATACACACTGTACACACTATACACACACTATACATAGACTATACACACTATACATACACTATACACACTATACCCACACTATACATAGACTATACACACTATGCATACACTATACACACTGTACACACTATACACACACTATACATACACTATACACACTGTACACACTATACACACACTATACATAGACTATACACACTATACATACACTATACACACTATACCCACACTATACATAGACTATACACACTATGCATACACTATACAACTGTACACACTATACACACACTATACATAGACCATACACACTATACATACACTATACACACTGTACACACTATACACACACTATACATAGACTATACACACTATACATACACTATACACACTATACATACACTATACACACTGTACACACTATACACACACTATACATAGACTATACACACTATACATACACTATACACACTATACACACACTATACATACACTATACACACTATACACACACTATACACACTATAGATACACTATACATACACTATACACACTATACACACACTATACATACACTATACACACTATACACAATATACATACACTATACATACACTATACACACTATACACACTATACACACACTATACATAGACTGTACACACTATACATACACTATACACACTATACACACACTATACACACTACACATACACTATACATATACTATACACACTGTACACACTATACAAAGACTATACACACTATACATACACTATACATATACTATACACACTATACACACTATACAAAGACTATACACACTATACACACACTATACACACTATACATACACTATACACACTACACATACACTATACATATACTATACACACTGTACACACTATACAAAGACTATACATACACTATACACACACTATACACGCTATACATACACTATACATATACTATACACACTGTACACACTATACAAAGACTATACACACTATACACACACTATACACACACTATACATACACTATACACACTATGCATACACTACACATAGAATATACACACTATACATACACTATACACACACTATACACACACTATACATACACTATACACACTATGCATACACTATACATAGAATATACACACTATACATACACTATACATACACTATACACACTGTACATACTATACACACTATACATACACTATACACACTATACACACACTATACACACTATACATACACTATACACACTATACACACACTATACATAGACTATACACACTATACACACACTATACATACTATGCATACATTATGCATAGATTATACATACTATACACACTATGCATACACTATACATAGACTATACACACTGTACACACTATACATACACTATACACACTGTACACACTATACATACACTATACACACTATACACACACTATACACACTATACATACTATGCATACATTATGCATAGACTATACATACTATACACACACAATACATACACTATACACACTATGCATACACTATACATAGACTATACACACTGTACACACTATACATACACTATACACACTGTACACACTATACATACACTATACACACTATACACACTATACACACACTATACACACTATACATACACTATACATATACTATACACACTGTACACACTATACAAAGACTATACCCACTATACACACACTATACATACACTATACACACTATGCATACACTATACATAGACTATACACACTATACACACTATACATACTATACATATACTATACACACTGTACACACTATACATAGACTATACACACACTATACACACTATACACACACTATACATACACTATATATACACTATACACACTATACATACACTATACATACACTATACACACTATACACACACTATACATACACTATATATACACTATACACACTATACATACACTATATATACACTATACACACTATACACACACTATACATACACTATATATACACTATACACACTATACATACACTATACATACACTATACACACTACACACACACTATACACACACTATACAGTCTATACAAACACTATACACACTATACACACTATACTTTCTATACGTTCTATACACATTATACATTCAATACACACTATACACACACTATTACAGTATGATACTCCATCATATCCGATGAAGACCTTCCCTCCTTATTAACAGTCTTTATTGATGTTGGACACAAGTGAGGCAGCTTCAAGCTGCCGGAGCTTCAGTCTGCTGAATGACCCCCTAACACTACCCGAGCCTTTGTCTATGTAGACTTACCCACAAGGCAGCAGGGCAGTGGCTAGGGATCACTGCAACTAGAGCCATGTGCCCATGGGGAGGCCTGGCAGGATTCTTGGTGAAGAAGAGGCTATGTACTGGCATGAGGAAGCTTACCCACAAAGGTGCTTCACAGTTCACTAGAAGAGCTAGCTGGTGGCAGTAAGCTGCAAGCTAGCAAAGAAAGAGTGATAGCAGACCTGCAATTTATACCTACTGAACTTTAAATAGTCACATAATGTCCCACTATGGGCAAAGCCTATACACACACTAAACACATACACACTGTAAACACTATATACACACACTATACACTCACACTATAAACACTATACACACATACACACTGTAAACACTATATACACACACTATACACTCACACTATAAACACTATACACACATACACACTGTAAACACTATATACACACACTATGCACTCACACTATAAACACTATACACACACACACTATATACACACAGACACACACTATAAACTATACACACATGCTATACACACTATACACACAGACACACACTATAAACTATACACACATGCTATACACACACACACACCACTGGGTCCTAAATTCTGAGTCCATGACCAAGAGCTGTATTCACATTAACTTATATTTTGTACATAATTGTTTACACCAAACACACACACTGTCTATGGGGTATGTGGGGCAGAAACCATAACAGGTCAAACTTTTTCAACATTTTAACTGTATTTCTCATGTGTCTCACAGTTCGGTTTAGCAGCTCACAGCTAGAGAACACATCTGCAGTTCAGAGTCGAATCACTTTCTCACTAGAGTTCACGTGGAAACAGGCTGAGATCTCCTCGCTAAGACACTCGCCTGACCCGAGTGTGCTCTGTGTTCTCACCTGCATAAAGAACCTCACTGTGTAGGTGAACACAAGGGTTCTGTTTAAATGGACTAAACGCTGCCTATGTGAACACACATGAATGCACTGTTTTTTAGATTCATAAAAACTGAGACTAAAGCATTGTTGTGAAAAATCAGAGGGAAAGTGAATTCAATCTGGATTTCCTGTTCACACTGATCACAAACCCAAAAGCTTTTACTATCCACTTGTATTCAACATCATACAACATTAGAATGTCCTCATTATCCCTGCAGAAGGATGACTGTCTACTACTTGCCCCACATGCCTCCTCACACAATTCTGTTCAAATTATTTTGATCAGGATTATTTTTGATAAACAATATAGTAATTACAGAATGGTGGTGGACTTTAATTTGAGACCCAGGTGTACACCTTTCCTGTGTTGTTATGCTATCTCTATCTCTAACGCCCTCTAGTGGATCTTTTTTTTACTGAATCATTCAAAAATGCAAGACTGCAGATGTTTCACACACACACCCACACACACACACACACTGCAGACATCTGAATATTCAATGTAATACAGAGCGATATTGAGAGAAAACTCAAGGTTCACACACACCCCCACACACACACCCACACAGCATTCTCACTCCTCTCTCTCTCTCTCTCTCTCTCTCTCTTTCTCTCTCTCTCTCTCTCTCTCTTTCTTGCTGTGGTCCCTCCCTGGGCAGGTTGCAACTTTGAGAAGTAGTTACACCTGAGATTTTGGCTGTGTTCCATTTGAAAGGAAGCATAAGGGCAGATCGTTTGCAAAAAAACCTTTAGCTGCCTAGTTATAAGACACCCATTATGCTTTCTTCCAAATAAAAAAAAAAAAAACGCAGTCTTCCGAGGATGGGACGCAGGGACTGTCATCTCATGTGTCTGTTTTTAGCTAGCTTGTGCAGCATCAAACTTCTCGGCTGAAGCACCTTACGTTTCCAGTAAGCTGCTCTCCGTGTACGAAAGAATTGAAAGCAATGGCAGCGTGATGAAGGATCGTTAAACACAACATCAAAGATGGAAAACAACGGGCAGAGAGTGAGGAGAGAGCTCTTCTTCCAGAGCTTAGCAAGCATGTTGAGCACGCTGCAGTGTGCCGTGGGACGTACCGACACGTACATCAGAGAAAAAGAGTGGAGTAGATTGATTGAACCGATTGGCACGTTCCTCCCAATAAATGAGTCGTGTTTTAGCATTGCGTCATGCTAACAAGCCTTAAAAAAAAACAGGGAAAGTGTTCCGCAGTGCAGCTGCTAGCTAAAAGCTTTCATTAATTATGACATTTCCTCGTCAAATCCTCCTTATTTGCTCAATTAAAACTTTGCTTGGAGCAATTTTTGTTTCCTTTCCTCTTTTCCTCTGAATTTCCTTCCACAAGAGTGTTTTCACAAACTATATTGAACCTTAAAAAGCATAAAAACCCAAGGCTGTGTGTGTGTGTGTGTGTGTGTGTGAGGTTGATGCTGATGTAGATGGAGAATACAATCCACCAGCACCTAATTCTTTCATCATAATTGATTAACGTCTCTGAATGGGAACGCGGCGCTCCTTTGCATTTAAAAAGACAGTAATTCGGTAATTAGCTCCTCCGAGGGCGCGTGAGGATCTTTTTCTCCAGCATGGAGAGAAAGTTCAGCAACCGGTTCTTTCGCTCTAATGAAAGTTTGAAGTTCTTCTCAATTAGGGAAAGTGAGCCTTTGAAGGTTTTGAGACGTGTCCCGTGGAGAGAAGCGTAGCCAGAGCTCCGACTGATGAGGATCACAACGTGTTAAAGCCACTGGCAGTGAGGTTGGCACCTTTAGACCTACTTAAAAGAGAATATTAACAGGACGTCTCTTTGAAACGAGTGTTTCCTGAAGGAGAGAAAGATCCAGACAGCTTCACGGTTCACTCCCACTTTAGATTAAGAGTGACTAATAATTACGAGGTGATTACGGAGGATTACGTTTCCGGCGTTACAGCCGGATTACAGCAGCGGACCTTATGTCATTTGCTCTTGACAAATGAAACAGAACATCGCGTCTTTCTCAGGTGGCTCTCCGATAAGAGTTTCGCTATTGATCATGTTGACTGAACTGTCTATAATCTTTGCGCCTTTCTAATATAAATAGACTCAACTACACGTGGAGAGTAAAATTACAGATTGGTGTGAAACTTTGACTTGAAATTAATCGCACAAAACGACGTGTAAGTGTTTTATTTAGGTACGTCTACATATAAACAGGCTTAAGTATCTGTATGAATAAATACGACCTCACCAGCTGATATCATGATCGTGGTTTTCTGATTTTTCATCTGTCTGGAGACCTTCATCAGAGCTCGCCAATCATCATCAAAACAGAGCTCTATCGTTGAGTGAGTGACAATGAATTTGAAGAGATGATGATGGTTCGCGTCTGGCTCTCCTCACCATCTATAGTTGTTCCTCTCAATTAATCTGTTAAATAACAACTTCAGAGTTGATTCATTTTCTCTAACAGCATATCCCAAACATTTTATACTACTTATACCACAAGAACTGGTTTTATCCATTCAAGATGTGCAGCTTCACTACTCTCAGATCACCTGTTAGAGAAAATGAATCAACTCCTTCTGACAAATCAGGATCCAGATTTATATATAAAATATATTTAACACAAAAATGAAGGAAATCCAGAAAACCCAGAAAAGTTCTAGTGTAGTCTGTCCAGGTTTTCTTCTCTTTTTTGGCCTGAAGAAATACAGGAAGTGGAAAACACTCCAAAATGGGTTGTAAGAGTGAATTTAAGAGTTTCTCCCTGCATCAGCCTCAAAAAAATGCTTGTAACACTAACACACATATGAAGTGCAATCAATACACGAGCACCTTCTTTCAGAGAAACACAGCACAGCCTTTTAAAAGCAAAAGAAAACAAAGCTCTGAATGGATCAATGTTCCTGATCTGGCTCTCTGCAGGAAGGAAAGGAGTGAGGAAGGAGAGGGAAGGTATCTCTGCCTCCATCACTCTGACTGCCCCTTCTTTTTTTTCATCTTTGATGTTGCAGGCTAGCCTCTGCCGAGGAGCGTACAGTCGCTTCACACCCTACTAAAGCCGAGACTAACACACCGACCACACTAAATTAAAGCGAGCGAACTCCTCGTGTCCGACAGCCGAAACGTCCGGCTCCCGATGGCCTCGTCACACCACACCACCACACCACACTAACACAATGCACTGTCCCAACACACAACATTCACTCCTGCAGTTGTGTGTGTGGGTGTGTCTGGGCTCAGTATGATGTCATTGGTTATATTGGTTTACATCTGAATCAAACACAACCCTTACACTCCTGTTTATTTCCTGACGGCTTGCTGATCTGGTCACCTGACACGGTCACTACTTAGGGTTCATTTCAGGACAATGTCTGTTTGATGACATAATTCTCTATGCTTCTCTTTTCTTAATTGGAAAACAGCTTCTTTTTGTTATGCTTCTTTAGGATGTATTTTTTGTCATATAACAGGAGATTAAACATCACCATCTTTAAAGAAAGTTTAAAGTAGTCAAATATACAGTATATATATATATATATTACATAAAATTACATTAATCGGAAAATTGTCCTGTAATTCTAAAAATATAATAAATCATTAATGATACAAAATTACTATTTAAATGGAAGAGAGGGTGAAGTATTTTATTTAAAAATTCCATCTTCAGGAAAGGATTAAAACTAATTAGAAAAGGAAAAGATATTCTCAGCAAGGCAAATCTTACTCAGCTAACAAGTGTCTTTTATTTATTTATTTATTTATTTTTATTTATGTATTTATTTATTTTTACATATTCATGAGGTGTAGAATCAGAGCCATCCATGCTTCTTCAGCTCTATTGTTAAACAAATATTAATCACATGTTGTCTCACACACGACTTGTGTGTCATTGTTCCGGTTAGATGAAGAGACTTCCCTGCACTCTGTAAAGTTCAGAAAACTTTCTGATAACGTAAAAACCGTTCACTGTACCATCAGCAACTTATTTATTTCATTTCTCGACGTCAGCCCTGCCTTCGACGTTCAGATATGCACAAACAGTACATTTATACCTTTTAGTTTAGGCTAGAATATGGACTTTTGTAATGTTTTATTACATGAAACCAAAAAATAATATTAGGTATTAAGAGTTTCGTCTATGCATTTTGTCTGGAAAAGTCAGGAAAACTGACAGACTCACACACACACATACACACAACCCCAACTTTTAAAGCTCATATGTACAGTTACACTGCCAGTGTTTTTCAGCATACAGAGGTCTGATTTACACTGAGGGGGTTTTCACACTGTGGTTTAGTCTGAAACGAACAAAAAAAAATCACTTTGCATGAAAACCAATGTGAAAGCTGTCATATAATGCAGTGAGTGCAGCACTGTACAGAACCCAAGTCTACCTTTAAGAGATTGGTTGCACTGCAATGTGAACGTGAACACGACTCATACTGAACAACATTTGGTTCCACAACACAAGTGTAGGAAGAGTGTCAGGGGAAGGTTGTGGGACACAGAAAAGGGGAGGAGCTTTACTTTATGTAATAACACCTAAATAAATATATTGTGAGTCACACTGTGCTCTCATTTGTGATGATGTAAGATGCACCAGGGTTCAAGAGAAGCAAATGAGTCTGAAACCAGACCAGTGCTGAGGAGCTCCGGGATTCAGACTGCAGCAAACGCTCCCAGCTCCCGGTGTGAAAACCTCCTAAAATAACTAAAAATATGAAACTAAAAGGAATACACAAACGTTTGTTAAAGTTCCCAAATCTTTCCAAATCCTAGAGCATTTAACTTCAACCACTTTCTTATATTTAAATCTTCCGACTGGCAGTTTGATACACTTGGTGATGATTGTACACTGAGGTTAGAGTCTGTGTCCTGTGTGGAGTGTTTTATTATTTCGAGCAGAAAAAAATAACATTCCCCAAGAGGTTTTTTATTTAGTTTCGGTCTATGCATCTTATTTCAGAAGCAGGAGAGATTTTTACAATCCGTATATATGATTATATGTTTATACATGCCTAAGGGTCCTCATAAATGTTTATCCGAGTGTGTGTGTGTGTGTGTGTGTTGCTGACCTAATGCAGTTTGAGGTTTGATTAGAAAGGTCTCTTTTACATCTGCCGAGGAAAGTGCATATACACACACACACACACACACACAAAGCGAATCAATGTGAGTCCACACAACACACAGCTCCCAAAAGCCGCTCGACTTCTGATTTAATTAGGCATTAAATCTTAACGGGCTAATCAATGCAGTGAAGTGCTCAGTGTAGCAAACCTCCTGCATCTGTGAACCAGCAAATCTTCAAACGCTCTCGGCAGCAGAAGGAGCAGATCTGGATTAAAATAAAGCAAGCGTACGGTACGTGGATGCCCGCGCCGCTGTGTTTTTTCTGTTTTTTTAATGCACCCTCGTCGACTTCCCCTGAGTGCACATCATGCTGTATTTACGTTAACCGAACCTGATGGCAGGAACAATGTAGCAATTTCACTTGGAGCTTGTTTTTTTCTTTTTTTCTCTTCTTTTTATAGTCTAAAGTCTCAGACGCGTGTGTCGGTTTACTAAATAGCCGGCTACGCAGATAACATGATAACTCGCTAGTCGAAAGGAAGTCGAGGAACTTTTTGACTGCTTTGGAATTAAACTCGTGCATTCTGGGTGAAAATCTTCCTGGGAAGTGTATAATGATCTAGTAAACTTTTCACACCATGAAGCAGCTCTCAGATCGCAAGACGTTCAAGTCAATGACGGTGCATTAAACACAGCCTTTGGAAAATAGGTCAATATATAACACCATTAATATTTAAATTAATACTATTTTAATGTCATTTTAACTTTACTGCTTAGATTTATTTTATTATTTGATGTGTAACTTTACCAGCTGTTTTTGACACGGAAATATTTATGGATCTCTTTATTTATTTATTTATTTATTTGAATACAGTAAAAAAAAAAAAAAAAAAACATAGCTGCAATGCTGAATGTAAAACCAGAAATAAATATTTATTTTTTCATTATGTTTTATTTAGCTTTGTTTTTATTATTGTTATTATTTATTTATTTATTATTTTTTATTTTATTTATTTATTTTTATTAATCACCAATTTTCCAAACAATAAAGGAATCTCAGGAGCGCCAGTTGAAGATGTGACCGTCCACAGAGTCAGGGTTAAACGCTGTCTAAACACCATCTACACCCCCGACATCACACATTTAGACTGATACTGAACACGTTACAGATTCTGATGAGTAAAACTCTGCTGGGTTTTACTGAATGATGGATAACGAGTGGGAGATTTTTCCCCCAGCGCACCGAACACACACCACTTCAGCATCGTCGTTATTCTTTATTCTTTTTGTTCCACTTCAATACGTTCTATCGGGCTGCAAATGAAATAAATCAGGAAATAAAAATATATCGTCTGGGCGCCTCGATATATCTTACAGTTTACTTTATAGGGAGGAGAAATCACTGCAGGTGAAAATAAAACAGTTTTGCAATTTTATTTATCGATACCATGATTATTTCTGATGGAATTATTGATTAAAGATGATTTCCAGTGTATATCAGTAACACGCACACGTATTAACTCAAGGCAGCTGTCTTTCTGTACTACGTCACTTCCCTCATGCATCTGTGCAAACGAAGGCTGCTATGTATCGAGCCATGAGAAAAAAAAAAATATATATATAACAATAAACAATGAATTAATGTTTTATTTTAATACCTTATCATTTCTAAAGTTTATTTCAGTGATGTACATTTTACAGTTTCCTGTCCAACGAACCAGCAAACGGGTTTAGCTTTTTTCTTTCTTTTTTTTTTTGTATCTTATTATTTTCAGGTACATATTAAAACAATCTATATACTTATATTTCGCAGCTATATATGACTCTGTTATAAAGTCTACATATCAGCACAGGTATAATGTATCTACTAATCACCTCCTATGTAGAAAATGTATAAACTCTGGGTCTTTGGAAAAGCCGTGCGTCGCAGGCTGTCATGTTTACGTCACTACTATCAAAGAAACTTCTGGGAAACCTTTTTAACGAAGCCTGTATTCATAAATCATCAAGCTGGGAATTCTTCCGGTTTTGGCATGCAGTGTAGAGTACAACTTCTAATAATACCTTATAATGCTTTATGAACTTTTGCACTGCTTAGATATTATTTATTTTCCATTTTTCCCTATGTACATCGGTCTTCTTCCAATTTATTTATTTATTTATTTATTTATTTATTTATTTATTTATGTATGTATGTATGTATTTATGTATTTATGTATTTTCTTTGGTTCATAAATACAGCAGAAAATCAAGAAAGCTTATATTTATTCATATTAATATTTTAAAATAAAAAATAAAATAAAAAATATTTATATTTTTAATTAACAATTGTGACATTATGAGTTATTTAAAAAAACACAAAGAATTCTAATGATTTATAAATACAAGCTTCAGAGAAAGTTTTTTGGAAGAAATCTTTCTTGAAAAAGCAAAAAGAAGGCGAGCAAAAAAAAAACCCATTGTGATGTGTATATAGAGTTCTGTGTACATGCTGCATATCCTGCTGAGTCTATTATCTATCTTTTATATGTCTCTATTTATCTTCTTATGGATGTATTTACATATTTTATTTTTCTCTTTCTATTATTATTTTTTATCTGATATACATGATACTCATCCCGGTGTCGTGTTTAAAATATACCTTTTTTTTTTTTTTTTTTTTTTTTTTATGATCAGCTATCTGAATTTCAAGACAATTCCACATAATTTTCTTTTTTTCTGAGAGCTGTGATTCTTATCATATGGATGTGAAATTATGTATAAATCTCATGGATTTTGTTTATCTGAAGAATATGTGATGTTTCTACAGTATATGTCTCATATAAAGGTAAACTGGTTGGATTTAGTGTGTGAATAAAGAGGTTACAGGACAGCGGCGTCACTCCTTAGTGTTTCATGATGCTCAAAATATTTCTTTAAATTAATCGCCAAATGGAATCACAAAAAATCCTTTAAGGGAATCAGTGTCTTACACAAAACAACACTAAAACATTGAGTTCAGCAAAGATTACTGTACAGAATACATCACTTTACAAGAAACATTTCTCTACACAAAATATTGTTTTAGAAGAAAATCTTTTTACAAAGAAAATCGCTTTCCACCAAACAACGCTTTGCAAAAAACTCTGTTTTAAACAGAAAATCCACTTTACACAGAAAAAAACGCTTTAAACAGAAAATCACTTTCCACCAAACATCAGTTTACAAAGAAATATCGCTTTATAAAAAATATTGCTTTACAAGAAAAATCACCTTATACCAAAAAATCACTTTACACAAAAATTGTTTTACAACAAACATTTCATTTACAACATTTCATTACAAACCTCCTTTCTTCCTCCTGTTTTGTATCTTTATTTAATTTGTTGATTCTTTGTTTATTTTCTTCCAAGGTCTCTTTCTCTCTTCTTTATTTCTTTGCAAAAAAAAATCACACAGAAAAAATTGCTTCACACAAAAAATCGCTTTGCAAAGACAATCGCTTTACACATAAAAATCAGAAAAATCACATTACAAGAAAAATCACCTTATACCAAAAAAATACTTCACTCAGTTTTTTTTGTTTCTTTTTTCCTTTATTTCTTTATTTAGTACTGATTCTTTATTTACTTAGTAAATTATTTGTTTATTTTCATCCTAGGGCTCTTTCTCATCTAATGCTACTTCTTTCTTTCTTTCTTTCTTTCTTTCTTTCTTCCTTATCTCCTCTTTTCCTCAGTAATGAACAGTCAAATTGTTACACTTTGGAGATTTATTTTTAAATCATTATTAATTTCCTCACTTTCAGCTCCTGAGATTATCACATACTTCAGCTGATGCACATTTTAGTTATTCCTCTTTTAAAGTTTTGATAAAATATTCTAAGAAGTTAAAAGCAGATTCTCAGCTTCACCTGATGTGTATTTTATTTTTCAGTAAAATTGCGGAGAGAGAGAGAGAGAGAGAGAGAGAGACAGGAGGAGTGCAGTGCAGCCGAGAGCAACAACCATGAAATGGCGAGAAACACAAGACCAGAATGACTGAAAAACAGATGGGTGCGCAAAAAAAAGATGAAGATGAAAAAGCAGAAGGAGAGGACAGAGCCCGTTTTCATGAAGCGTTTTATTTTTCTATATTTTTGTTGATGCAGAAAAGTGTGTTTAAGAGATATAAATATCCATGTATACGTACACACACACAAATAAACAGTGACGGGGAGAATGGCGTCAGGACACGGCTGAGAGAACGAGGCCGAGCGTTGTGTCTCCGCCCACACCATCGACGTGATGATGGACCAGAGCATTCAGACTCACAGCAAAGATCTCATATGAATAATAATAATAATAACAACAACAATAATAATAATAATAATTATTCTAATAAATATTCCACTTTCTGTTCGGGGACTTTGGTCAGTCCACTTCCTGTGCCGTGATGTCACTCTGTTCTGTGCTTTCATTCCTATAACACTTCTTGGATGCAATGCTCTTTTTTTGTTATCTGAGAAATCCTCAGAAATATTCTCGAAGTCTTTCTAGTTGTGCTTCCACAGTGTTTAGGAAAAAAAAAACAAAAAAAAACAACCCGCACAACCAGGCGCTGATTAAACGTGGATTTCTGGAGCGTTCTGGAGACTCTTTACCGTGACGGCATTTCCATAGAGTGAGGAGGAGATCCGTACGGAGATATCAAAGGTTCCTGATCCTTCTTCTGCAACATGGCTGAGCATCTCCTGCTGGGCCATGTCTCCTCCTCCTCGTCCTTCTTCTTCTTCTTTTCAATGATCGAAGAACCTGAACTTCATATTTCTGATGTCATGACTCTCTTCCTGTTTTCTAACCTCCTGTGGAAAAGGTTAGCGGACTACAGAACTCACTCTGGGATCCAGCACTGTTTAACGCACACTTGCTGACTTCCGCATCCATCTCCATATGTTCTCGTTTCTATAGCAACAGCTCATTTACAGGGATCATAAATTAATTCTCTTAATAGTTGTTTTTTTGTTAGGAGAGATTTCTTTATCATCTATAGCTGGAGTTTTGGTTTTAAGCTCTCAGTCTCTCAGCTATCCCACCAGATTAACTGTAAACTGTAAGAACGCGTGTAGTTCTTTAATTAATTAAACATTGTAATGTTTGTTGGCAAATTGCTGTAAATAAAAGTGAAATAATACACTCCAGACAAGGCAGTTATATGAAAATAATACACTGCTCCCAGGCAGGCATTATATTTAATCTAGCAGCACGGTTTGGAGTGTGTTCTCTGATGTGAATTCGCTAGCATCGGGAGAACAACGATAGCTGGGAATCCAAGACAGCAAAATTAACCATGTGGGAGGGGCAAGTTCTTTCCCCCCTGTCAGTCTGGCCAATCATGCCCTTATGTGAGCTCATGTGTGTTGAAGAGGGCAGATGCCCTGTAATTTAGCATGATTGGGTCTTGGAGGAAGAATGTGTTCACCTTCATCCTGTCCAGGTGTAGGCTGTCATGTGATCGTGAAGAGCCACTGGGTGAGATAACACCATAGTACCATAATTAACTAGAAAAATAGCTACAACAGATTTAGACTTAAAATCTCTGGTAGGCTGATTAATAGCCACT
The DNA here is from genome assembly GCF_019097595.1 of Hemibagrus wyckioides. Taxonomy (NCBI): domain Eukaryota; kingdom Metazoa; phylum Chordata; class Actinopteri; order Siluriformes; family Bagridae; genus Hemibagrus; species Hemibagrus wyckioides. Next base: position 13,902,408 of record NC_080721.1, on the reverse strand, counting down.
AAATTAGTGATAAGTTCAATAAAGGATAATACATCCAAATGAATAAATAAATAAATATGTAATAGAGGAGAAAATTCCTGTACCACGTGACTTCTGGGCAACTGTATCGGTCCTTAAACAGGATACACGTCATAATGTGACGGTAATGATACACAGTTGGATTTGTGAGGGGAAATTGATGGAAGTGTGTTAAATACAGTGCTGGACCGCAGAACTGGATGGTGTTCTTCATCGAGATTCGTAATCTTCTGAAGTGATAAGACTTTACCGCTGCTGTCGCTCTTTACTCTCTCGTTCAACAACCCAGGTACTTCCAGCAAGAAGCTAAGCTACACGATTAAAATATATATATATATATATGTCTTTTAGTCGTAAGAATGAGCCCTGATGTTAATATTGTTATTATTATTATTATTATTAATATTATTATATCTATTATGACTAATGACTTTTATTAACTAGAATTTAAAGGTTGAAAATCTCATCTATAAAATGCTTCCACGCAGTAACGTTCCACGGCTGACTGTTATGACATTTTGTCATTTTTATCCAAAATAAATTGTATAAAAGCATTTATGGGGGTTTGATAGTTGTTAAGGGTGCGGGTGGGGGGCGTATGGAGGGGCCAGGGGTAAAAGACAAACTGTTAAAAAAAAAAAATAGAGGAAATTTTTTTTTCTTGGAAAATTGACATTTGTGAGTTTTGAGTCTTTGAATGTGGAGATGTTAACATTTGCTGTGTGTGTGTGTGTGTGTGTGTGTGTGTGTGTGTGTGTGCACATGTGTGTACACTGTGATACCCTCCATATCTCATTCATATAGATTTTCATATACATATAAACACTTTATCTTTAGAGAAAGAGAGAAAGAAAGAAAGAAAGAAAGAAAGAAAGAAAGAAAGAAAGAAAGAAAGAAAGAAAAATAAGGAAGGGAAGGAAGGAGGGACAGAGAAAGAGAGAGACAGAGAGAGAGAGAGAGAGAGAGAGACAGAGAGAGAGAGAGAGACAGACAGAGAGAAAGAGAGAGAGAGATCAGCTGTAGTATAAGTAGGAGTGTAATATATACCTGGTTCACTGACCCTTTTTTATCTTTATATTTAACATCAATTATTCAGATGTAAATTCTAATTCCATTCAGATTAAATCAGACTATATAAATATATATACATATCCATATTGTTTTGTATTATTTTTTTCCTGAACATTGACATTGACGTAGATATTGTCGTTTAGAGTAAATAAATATACATGTAGCAAAAAAAACTTCAATCCATACTGAACATTCAATATTAATCCTTTCTCATTGAAATTGAGTTCATTGAAATTATCTTGCCAGAAGTGAAGTGAATTTGTTTCTGCACTTTCCTGAAGTGTCCTGAATTATAGCCCTTGTTGATTCAGACACGAATCTCGAGTCATCGGTAGTTTCTGTTCTGCAGTCTGGTTTTATTATTATTATTATTATTATTATTATTATTATTATTATTATTATTATTATTATTATTATTATTATTATTGTTATTTTTGAAAACCACAGATCGTGGAAATCATCCACATTGGGTAAACTGATTCTGATTGGCCAGAAGGTGCTGATTGATTAATGCAGCTATAAATTAAAGACAACCGGTGTGATCATTAATCATTGATATTTTTTATTGTTTCTTTCTGATATGGTGATATTCTGTATGTCAATCAGATGTGGACCAGTTCTGTCAGTGATGGCACTCTTTATATGATGGCATGCCAGATGTGGCCCAGGTCTGTCCATGCCAGATGTGGCCCGGTTATGGTTTGTTCCCTGTTCTGGGCCAACAGTGTGGCCCAGTGCTGGCCTTGTGCTGGCCCATGTATGGCCCACCTCTGGCAAACCATGGCCGTCATTCCTTGTGGTATGTGGGCCGAGTGTAAGTGCATTGTGTGGGCCAGATCTGGATTGTTTTTTCCATCTTTTAGTTTTTATGAATCTGAGCATGTGAAAGTTTTTGTTTGTTTGTTTGTTTCAAGACGTCAAATATATAGAATAAGCAGGAATATAAAATGGAGTAATATGAAAAAAGTGGATTCATTTCTGACCGAATTCTTTAATCGTAGTCAAACTATATGAACTGAAAGGAGTGTTAATATTTATACAGAATGGAAATCCCCTTTAGCGAGTGTCCGTGTACAGCTCAGCATATAATCTGAACACAAATAGCATCAAATATGAGACTTTCATTAAGAGAGAGAGAGAGAGAGAGAGAGAGGGAGAGAGAGAGACCATTCCCCTCTGGTTCTCCTGTGTACAGTCTGTTCTTTTGTATTTCTCGTAAATTCTGTAAATAACACTCTTTTTTTCCTCTTTCTGTCCTTCTCAAATTCTGTATTTTGTTCTATATTGATAAAGTTTATTTATAAGGATTTATAAAAAAAAAAAAAATCTCTCTTTTGTAAATGTTCATGTTAAATAAAAAGTTTTAAAATCTGAACTATGTAAAAGGATATATATATTGAGAAGTAATTTTTCTTTTGTTTTTCTTTTCAGCGTCTTTCCATCCTGGTTTTTTGCCTCTGTGCTCTAAACTTTGTGTTATTCTTCTTTCTGTAAAATGAAGATTTCTATATATTAAGATGCATATTATTATTATTATTATTATTATTATTATTATTATTATTATTATTATTATTATTATTATTATTATTAAATAAGCTTGTCTACTTCATGCTCAGGTGTGCCATTTGCTTGTCATTTCACTGGATTATTAATAATTAACTTTATACAAAATATAAAAATATGTGACTTTATCAAGTTCCACATGTTGTAGCTTGAAATTGCCTTAATCTGAATTTTTTTATTTTATCAATATTTCTAAAATTTGCAGAAAGTTTGGTGACAAAATATCTGTGATGATGTTTCTCTTAAGCCGTCATACTTTTTCTGAATGTTAAGACGACTAGAAACTGAAGTGAATCTGACTTAAATCAGCTGTAGCAACTTCTTACTAATGGATGGAATTAAAATGTCTGCTGATCACATGGTAAAGTCAATGAGGAGTCAGAGGCACAGTGAAGTTTTAAGAAAAGTTCGGCGGTTTTAATCACAGTGCAAATATCCATCAATTTAATCCAGTAAGGATTATAATACCATGATGAGTGAGATGATGAAGCGTTATCAGAGGATGAGACAAGAGATGCAATTAGAGCTCACAGCTGAAAGATCAAGACATCTGATCATAATCCGGTTCAACATGGAGAAATCAGGAAACTGCGCCCTCTGCTGCTAGGGAGAGGAAATGACTCATGAGCCAACATGCACACAATTCCCAAATTTAGATTCAATACACAAATGAAGCTGGTCTTGTGAATTTCCCTTTGGGATGAATAAAGTATCTATCTATCTATCTATCTATCTATCTATCTATCTATCTATCTATCACCAATATGAAGAGCTACTTATAACTGATAGACTGGATATTCTAGACACAATCTGGTTCACAGTACATGTGATTTTTTATTTTATTTATTTTATTTTTAATAAATTTGCAAAGATTTCAAACAAACTTCTTTCATGTTGTCATCATGGGGTATTGTTTGTAAAATTTTGAGGAAAATAATAAAGTTAATCAATTTTGGATTAAATTTATTTATTAACCTAGCAAAATATGGAAAAAGTAAAGTGCTGTGAATGCTTTCCGGATGCACTGAACCTGTTATAGTTTTAAAGATTATCAATAAATGGTGTTTGGGGTGAATTGACACACTCTGTGATAAGCTCCAGCAGACCCCTGTGACCCTAATTAGGAATAAAGCTACCCGCTAGAAGATGGATGGATGTTCCAAGGCTTTCAGTATCCTTGTTTCATAGTTTAAAATGTTGCATAAATGCACTAAATATTACAGAAAACATTTCAAGTCTCTAAAACACATGCACCACTCTTAAAGATTTAACACATATAAAGCTAATTTATTAATAAAGGCAATTCAGAGTGATTCACTCTGAATGAAATATCATACCTCCACATCATATCTCCATCATGTAGCCCTGAGCCATCTGGACAGCAGAAGGGGGAATTATGTCAAAATGCTGTTTGTCGACTACAGTTCAGCATTTAACACGATAATTCCCTCCATACTCACCACTAAGTTGGAGATCCTGGGACTCAGCCCATCCCTGTGTCCATGGATCTTCAACTTCCTATGAGACAGACCTCAGGCAGTACGGGTGGGCAACCATGTCTCACCCTCACTCACCCTCAGCACTGGAGCCTCCACAGGGTTGTGTTCTGAGCCCCCTGCTGTACTCTCTGTACACCTTTGACTGTGTGGCCACTTCCAGCTCCACCAACATCGTGAAGTTTGCGGACGATACTGTGGTGGTGGGCCTGATCTCCAACAACCACGAGACGGCCTACCTAGAGGAGGTTAAAAACCTGGAGACATGGTGCCAGGTCAACAATCTCCTCCTGAATGTCAGCAAGACTAAGGAGCTGATAGTGGACTTTAGCACAAAGCAGGAGAGGAATTACCAGCCCCTCACTATCGACGGGACCCCAGTGGAGAGAGTGGACAGTTACCTAGGTGTCTACATCACACAGGACCTGTCATGGTCCTGTCACGTTAACACCCTGGTGAAGAAGGCCCGGCAGCATCTTTATCATCTCAGACGCCTGAAGGACTTTAAACTGCACATGCAATAATTGCACTACTTTGTACTCTGCACTACTCTGTACACACAATAACCACACTCACTGTACATCTTTTCTGTACATCTTTGTGTGCACACTGCACTGACACTTTACTCCCTGTTCAACTGGACATTTATATTTGCCTTACATCTACATCTACATATATATATATATATATATATCTCACATATGCACACTATATCATACTATATTCATTTGCTACACCATTTCAAAGTTGACCATTTTTATCTACATATATGCATATACTGTATCTTCTACATATTATAGAGTCTACACATAATATAAACATAATTTATTTATATATTGTTTTATTTTTCACATATACTATATATATATATATATATATATATATATATATATACTATATTGTACTGTTATATTAGTGTATTATATTTTTGTTTTTATATTTGTTGTTTTATATTTAGTTTTATATTTGTATTTGTATACATTATATATTATATTACTATTTTTCGTTAATATTTTTATTATTATTATTTTTATTTTATTTTTCATATTTAAATTTACTGATATTGATATTATATATATATACATAGACATATATTTGCATATGCATATCTGACACTTGACTTTCCACACTGTCCACACTTTAAATTTTTAATTTTTCTTTTTTACTCTTTCTTTTTATGTAATACAGTCATAAAAAGCATTTCACTACATGTCGTACTGTGTATGATTTCGTATGTGACCAATAAAATTTGATTTTGAATTTGAATTTTAATAGCATTTAGTTGTAGCCTTTTTCATTTTGAAATAAATTTTCATTTAAATACAAAGACATTTCATTTTTATCCTATATTATTTTAGACAGATGTGGTTTTGTACACATGGTTTTCACAAACAGATTATTTTTAACTTTAACCACAAAGACATTTTTTCCCATAACAATCTTCATTAATGGTGCTAATCATTTTAAATCTTAAAAAAATAATAATAATACTCTTTATTAGTATCTTGTGATATCTTGTGATATCTTGTGATTATTCAGTGGTATGATGAGAGTCCTTTAACTTTAGAGTACTTTAACTTTAGGTAATTAGAATACGTCAATTTTCAGATCAACAGTATGAGAATTTTTAGACGCAGTTGCACCACTTCGCCACAAGAGGTCAGTAAAAACCACAAGATGTCCCTGAATTCATTCTTGCAGTCCGTGAGAAATACTCTTCTCCTGCTTAACTCTGTGATGCTAAAAATGTTTTTAGCATTTTTGTTTTTCCCAAAAAAAAATTAATAGTGGCAGAATCGGCACGCGTGCGAGGATTATTCAACTTGATATTTTTCTTTGATATAAAGAGGATGGCGGATTATGTTGGGATTTTTGAACTCTATACTTCATTGGACTTTGTTGTTGAGTATAAACTGATGGTCGGGTTTTTACTGGAACAGTTCCGTTTGGAATTATTTTGCTATATTTTGGGGAGAGATTCAACTGCTAATTTTTTCCCTGTTTTTCAGACACAGACTGACATTTTTCGCATAAATGATTTGGGATTTTTTTCTCATGGGATTTGTCGGCTTGGACATTTGTGTGTGTGTTTGTGTGTCTGTGTGTGTGTGTCTGTGTGTGTGTGTGTCTGTCTGTCTGTGTGTGTGTGTGTGTGTCTGTCTGTGTGTGTGTGTGTGTGTGTCTGTGTGTGTGTGTGTGTCTGTGTGTCTGTGTGTGTGTGTGTCTGTGTGTGTGTGTCTGTGTGTGTGTCTGTGTGTGTGTGTCTGTGTGTGTGTGTGTGTGTGTGTGTGTCTGTGTGTGTGTGTGTGTCTGTGTGTGTGTGTCTGTGTCTGTGTGTGTGTGTGTCTGTGTGTGTGTGTGTCTGTGTCTGTGTGTGTGTGTGTGTGTATCTGTGTGTGTGTGTGTCTGTGTGTGTGTGTGTGTGTGTGTGTGTGTCTGTGTGTGTGTGTCTGTGTGTGTGTGTGTCTGTGTGTGTGTGTGTCTGTGTCAAACTAGACTCTTTTTGTGCACTAGTGGATATTTGTGGTGGATTTCTGTGCTTGTAGAAAAGATACAATCTTCGAGATGTGTTTTCTTTTTCATCGTAAAATGAACTTGCTTTAGTTAGACCAAGGGGGTAATGTCTTTTTTGGGACACGTTTGCAAGGTCGAGTGACTTCAAGAACATTTTATTCAGTTTAAAGCAATGTGTAGTTTTGCTCTGGGTCTATTTAGAGAGAAAGAATAATAATAACTAAGCTTGCATAAAAAGTTACATTGAACAGGTGTGGTTTTAATACCACTATGTATTCAGAGTTTGGGGTTGTTGATGTAAGATTATTGGATTCTCTTGAAGATTTTATTTATGGTGTGTACATTTAATTAACACTTTATACATTGCTGGGTTACATTCATAATTTTTGCAGTTGCTATACTTTATGTAAATGCGCATTTGTTGTAATGGCTTCCTACCCAGATTTTAAGAATGACTTGACTTGCTCATGGCCAGATTCTGTTCCCAGACAGAGACAGACGTTAACGCAGCAAGCTGCTGTGAGTCTGGAGACTCGATTTGAAATCCTACTAGCTGAAGTATCAGTGCTCCAACAGTGTTCTAAGCATCTTAGAACGCTCTGGACCCCTTGGTGATGACACGTCTACAGCACCACATACACAGCTACCTCCTATGACCAGCTCAACGCCATATAGCTACATTCCACCAGACCAGGCTCCGGTTCAAGGTATGACCCCTAATGTTCCATTTAGCAACATGACCTGCTCACCACAATCCAGATCATGTGGTAATACAAGCAGGATTCTGCATCTGTGTTGCACCAATTAAAGTTTGAGCCACCTCTGTTTGCAGGAAATGGACAAGTAAGTTGGTTTCAATTCGTCGATGTTTATAGGACATCCCTTGACTTGACTGATACCCAAATTCTTCTTGAGTTGCCATGGTTTTTGGCAAAAGAGCCAAATAAATGGTTCTCTGTCATTGACACACATGTTGCTACATGGGTCCAGTTCTGTGATCGATTCAGGGCAGTCTTTCTTCTTTATAACAGCCAGGAACAAGTACTGAGGGGAATACCCTTGACTGTATACAAAGTCCTGAAGAACCTCTCCCTAGCTTTTGTGGCCCATGTGCTGAGTTTAGAAAGCTGAAAACTCCAACACCTGAGCAAGAGCAAATCGATCTCATTTGTAAACATGCACTGGAAAAGTACGCTGTGGCACTCTTTGGAACTTCTGTTGCCTCATTCATGGATCTTCTTTTGAAATTTCATGAGCTCCTGGGACCAGGTAATCAGACCCTACTTCAAATCCAAAGAAAAGTAAAATTTGGCCAAGAAACCTACTCTTACAAGTGCTCACCATCTTCTCGTACATGTCCTGATTGCAGTTCACTTTCTAGAATGGGCTGATAACAGTGTGAGTCTCCTAGTTTGCATTCAGCACCTACTCTTGATGCAAGGGATACGAACACACCAGAAAGCAATGGAAGGGAAGACGTTTGTCGTGCAGATTTGAAGAGGCGACCCTCCCTACAGGAAATCAAGATGTAATTCAATGAGTACAAGGCTGCATCCTACAGTGTGTGCAGAGTGGTGATGGAGGCAAAATGGCACTATGGAAAAAAACTAGTCACAATTTCATCAAAGTGGCTCTAGGAGTCTGTGGCAGAGACTAAGAAAAATAATGAACTACAGAACACCATCTTCCAGAACGGTGAATGCAGACGCTTCTCTGGCAGACGAGCTAAACCAGGCACGGGTGTGGGCACTTGTCTGACGTTAGCCGTGCTGCTGTTTGGCTGGCTAACAGCACCGATGTAGCATTGCGAGGTCGTTTGTAATTCTAAAAACAAATTTTTGTTTGAGTGCTTTATCTTTCTTATTAATTTCATTAACTTAAATAGCGTTGAACATTGCTAAAATGACAGGCAGTGAATCAGGTAATGATTGACAGTGCTCTGATCCAATGGTGTTGGGCATTGTCAGATTGTCAGGGGTGGGGCAGTTGCTATCATATTTCCAGGGAAGCTGGCGGTCTTGAATGCATCACTGTCTTTACTGGGTGTTTTTAGGGAATATTTGCATTTATTCACAATTTAATTGGGTTAGCTACTCATGTATCTCATTCTACTCATGTCATGATCTTTCATGATTTTCGCTAATGCAGGACACAACTGAATGATAAAGAAGTGGGTATATGCCATATACCTGCGTACACCCTGCACTACATCACCGTGGGAAACCATGTCTCACCCTCACTCACCCTCAGCACTGGAGCCCCCCAGGGTTGTGTTCTAAGCCTCCTGCTGTACTCACTGTATACCTACGATTGTGTGGCCACTTCCAGCTCATCAGCATCATTAGGTTTGTGGCTGATACTGTGGTGGTGAGCCTGATCTCCAACAATGACGAAATGACCTACCTAGAGGAGATTGAAAACCTGGAGATATGATGCCAGGACAACAATTTCCTTCGGAACGTCAGCAAGACTAAGGAGCTGGTAGTGGACTTTAGTACAAAGCAGGAGAGGAATTACCAGCCCCTCACCATCAGTGGTACCTCAGTGGAGAGAGTGGACAGTTTCCTATACCTAGGTGTTCACATCACGCAAGACCTGTCATGGTCCTGTCACGTTAACACCCTGGTGAAGGCCCGGCAGCATCTTTACCATCTCAGATGCCTAAAGGACTTTAAACTGCCCTCAAAGCTAAAGACATTCTACACCTGCACTGACAGGCAAGCTCTCCAGAGGGTGGTTCGATCAGTTGAGCGTACCATCCGCACCGAGCTTCCTGACCTGGAGACTATATACAGCAAGCGGTGCTGGACAAAGGCCAGGAAGATAATGAAGGACCTCAGCCATCCCAACAATGGACTTTTGTCTCTCTGTTACAGTCAGGGAAATGTTTCCACTCCTTGAAGGCAAACACAGAGCGAATGAGGAGTAGCTTCTTCCTGCAGGCCATTCGGGCCCTCAACCAGAATACCTAGAAACTGGACTTTCTGGACATTTTTTTGTGGACTTCCTCACACATGACATTCTACCTCAGCAGATTGTTGCACACGCATAACTGCACTACTCTGCACAGGTCACACTTTTTTTGCACTGTCACTTTACCCCCTGACATTCCTGTTATAATCGGATATTTCGTATTTCATATCCAGAGACTTTTATATCTATATATTTATCTCATTATATATATATATATATATATATATATATATATATATATATATATATATATATATATATATATATATATATATATATAATCATATTTCTTTTTATATATATTTTACTGGATTTCCATAATTTATCATATTTTTTATATTTCTATTACTATGTTAGTTTTTAGATTTCTATTTTCTTTAGATCTTTATTTCATCTATATCCCTAATTTTTTTTTATGTCTATTTACTTCACTTTCAATTAATTCTTCAATTCTTTCTCTTGAAAAAAGGACAGTTTCACTACATATCATACTGTGTGGTGTAATAAATGCACCAAATAAATGCTTTCATCTATTGCTAGTTTTTTGGAAAGACTTTAATTTATGAAAATAAATTAGTTCCATGTCTTAAGAGATAATCTAACTACTGAATAATACGATCCTAATTGGAATGATGACATTTATAGTCGAACTGTATTGTAATATCAATGTTTTTGAACGTGCGCAACAACTAACCAGAAAGGTTCAAGAACCAAAGACATCGCTTCCATAAACCCATGAATAGCCGTCAAAATGGTAAAATAACCAGTTATGTTCCTCAGGCTTTCATTAGCCTTGTTTCATAGTTGAAAGCGTTGCATACATTTATTAAATATTACAGAAAACATTTAAGCCTTTATCACAAGTGCAGCCATGTTGACTTGCAACTATTGCTAAAGTAAGGCTAATTTATTTATAAAGTTCTTCTTCATACACAAGGCAGTGAGTCACACTGAAATAAAAATGCATATACACTATTTTTTTTATAAGATTTAGTTATTTTTTTAAGTTTGAAATGAATTTTCATTTAATTGAATATACATGTTTGTATTTCATTCTTATTCTGTACTATTTTAGACACAAGTGGTTTTGTACACATGGGTCACGGTTATCTCAAACACAATTTTTTTTTTTTTTTCAATAAAGTTTTTTAAGGAATCATCACTGACGGTGTTAATAATTTTAGAGCTGATTGTAAAATCAACAATAGTAACAACAGTGATATGCTGTGTCGTGATTATTCAGTGAGATTGTAATAGCTGAGGTGTTGTGGGTGTTAAGGGGGCTTAATAACAATAATTAAACACAGACACCATGACAAGCTTTTCATTCATAGCCTTTTCTCTCCTCTTTTTCATTTTCCAAGAAGTCTTTGCTCCATTTTTCAGCTAAAATAAAAGTTCCTTAAAATCTTGTCAGTAAAAATAAAAGTCCATTCAAAAAAATACAAAATATTTTTAATAAAACATAGAATCACTTTCATTCAGAATATTTAGACACAGTTGCACTAGTTCGCCACAAGCAAAGTAAATACCACAAGATGCACTACTGGAGATGTACTCTCCCGTTCACCTCTGTAAAATTTATTGATTTTAATTTTTCTCTACCGAAACCATTATCATTGTAACAGTGACAGAATCAAAATGGTTTGGGACACAAAATGGTAAAAAAAAAAAAAAAAAGTATATCAGTGGCAGACCGTCAGGGTCAGTAAGGCCTTCTCTGCTGGCCTAAACAGCACTGATCTGAATCACTGACTTGCATTTTAATATATTTAATATATTTTTCCATGAATGTGTATTAAATTATTCCCAATAGTCTATTCTCTACATCTCATAGCTTTTCTCTTGGTTGCACTGCTTCCAGTAGTGTATATTTATGATAAGAGTATTTATCCAATCATATTTCAGCCAGTGGCTGACATCATGTGTTGCCCGGCTTTAAGGCCTTCAGAATCAATACTGCAGGTGCCTGTAGTTTAAAATAAGTGGCAATGAATTTGTTACCTTAACCAATCAGATTTTGAGTTGGCATCACTGGGCATGCTTAGCAGGCATACGATTACATCAGCAATTTGATTGGATAATTGGAGTAGTCAGAGGCAGCGAACCGCACAAACTAAATAAAATATATATATATATATTTTAACTCACAATGGCTGACAGAGGAGAAGAAATGGATTTGGTCGAGGACATCCTTACAAATGCATTTTCAAGGTGGACTTTTCAAGAAAAGATTCTTCAAAATAGTTGGTAAGCTTTTTTAAGATCCATTCATGCGTTTGGGTTTTCTTTTGCACAAAACAGTCTGCCTTCATTCCAGATCCCCGGGGTGGACTGTGGTTTTTTTTTTTTGCTGCAGTGAAAGGATGCATATATCTATGAATATAGAAATTTAAAGAAAGACTTTTGCTGTATTGGCTCAAGCTCACTGTTTTTTTTTTTTCTTCTTTTAACCATCATATACTAGGCTCTTCATCTGAGTTACAATTTTGTCCAGGGCCCAGTCTGGAGTCTGCGATTATTCCTTTTCCATTATTTATCCATTGCTGTTGTATGCCATCTCAACACTACCTCTAACATGTATCACACATTCTATTGTTGTAAGAGACTTTTCAATTACTTTGCCATTCACTACACTGCAGACACAATATTTTTTGAACCTGACACTCTCGCACGGCAGACTAGTGTGCTACGCCATATATATATATATATATATTCTGTATAAATCAGATTGCCTGTGGAAGAAATGATCAGCATTTTGAAATCAGATAAAATGTAGAGGGGACCAATCATGAACACCAGTTTTTAAAATATGTTTTAGCTACTGTATAATGTATATTTACACAGAGAAACTGTTAAATTAATAAACACACAAAAAATACAGGTAAATAGATGTGTATTGTGAAGTCCAGTATTTCACTGATGTAACAGGAAAATATCATTGGCATTCAGAAAGAATAAAACATGTGGCCTTCTCATTTGTTTCCAGTGCCTGGCAAACATAATTCAATATACTAACACAAAAAGAAAAATTAACACAGAATGTTAACAAGCCATGAGATTTCTAAATAATTGAACAGACAAAAATAAAACAGAACCATAAATAATAAAATATAAATGATTTAAGAAAAGACTTTAATGAGGACTATTTATGGAATGTCTGCCAAATTCCATAAGTGTACATGTTATTTCTTATTCTGTTTAGGGTGAAACCAGGACACCGGTTCACGGTCATCACCAGATCTCGAAGCGCTTGTCTTTTCGAAAAGGCTCCTTATCAGTAATTCTGTTGTTGAAGAGTCTAAAGACACAGAAGACATCAAATGAAATTATATAATTTAATTAATTTAATAACCTTGAATTCATAATTAACCTCTAAATGAGTATTTAGTCATTACAGATACCTCAGTTCCACAGCCATCTCTATATACACTATAGACACTTTATGGCCAAACATTTGTGCAGACCTGAGCATCTCACCCACATGTGCTTGTGGAACATCTCATTTCAGATTTATTTCCCTCTGCTGTTATAATTAGTTCCACTTTTCTGAGAAGTTTTCCACTAGATGTTGGAGTGTGACTGTGGGGATTTACGCTCATTCAGCTACAAGAACATTAGTGAGATCAGACACTGATGTTGAATAAGGAGGTCAATCAGTGTTCCAGTATATCCCAAAGGGATGAGTCAGGGGTCTAGGCAGGACATTCAAGCTGGAACAGAGTTTAGGCCTCTTAGTTCCAGTGAAAGGAATTTTAATGCTACAGAAAACAACATTCTGTATATTTGTATGACTTCGTGGTATGAGTTTGGGGAAGAAGCACATACTGGCGTGATGTTCAAGTGTCCACATACTTACGGCATCATAGTGTATATAATGCATATATAAAATAGGAAGTTGCAGTTCACTAATTCGATTTGGTCGAGCAGGGTTTCAAAAGTGATTATATTTCCTATAATCACACCAAACATTTCAGTGTGTTGAGCTGCTCCTCTGTGTTTGCCACATAAAATAGTTCAATGCAGTTACTACAGTAGTGTTAATGCATCATCAGTGGACATGGTAAACAATACCTTTCAGGAATATGACTTTAAACATAATATTAAAATATAAAAACTTGTTAGATGAAGATGAAAATGAAGAAGGGAAGGCAATTGTACAGAAACAACCTTGAATCAGAATGTGTGAGCTGGCTGACATGCTATGAAGTGGGTGCGACTTCTTTAGGATCCATTTCTGTTTGCAATATATATATGTGTGACATGTCACTTACTCTATATTAAGTTCTTGCTTATAGAAATGTTAAAAGTCACACTCACAGTCATCCTGCTGTACTGAATATTGTCACAGCTGGGATTTGGCTGTATGTGTGAGTAACTGCACTGTTTCTTGTGCGATGTTGTTTAAAAATAAGTATGAAAATACTTCACACAAAACAAATCCCACCTACCGAACTGTCTGTATGTTGCTGCTAGTGGAAACAGCTGTGTAGATCTTTCCTGCTAAACAATCGTCTATCTCACTGTAACTCAGACTAAGGAAAAGAGAAAATACACAAAATTTCATTATGCATAATGTACAGTTATGGGGAAAAGAAATGAATCCCTTCTTCAATTCTACGTTTTTAGTTACCAGGGCTTAAATAACAAATGTGTTCATCAACTTTTGTAAACAAATAAGGTGACAACAACAAAACTTTCGATATGTCGTCATTTTATCTCAAGTAAATCAATATTTAGAAACAGTAACAGTTCAGTAACATTTAATCGAATTTCTTTAGTAACAATAAATTGAAGTGGACATGTGGTAGCTTAGTGGTTAAGGTGTTGGAATACTGAGCTGAAGGTTGTGAGTTCAGATCCCAGGTCCACTAAGCTGCCACTGCAGGGCCCCTGAGCAAGGCCCTTAAACTATAATTGTTCAGGCATCTGCTAAATGCCAGAAATATGTCTCCATTTTCATTTTCTGAGTTTATCAGACGTTTCTGAGAAATTTTCACCCACTGTTCAATACAACAGTGCTTTACTTCATTGATGTTGAAAGGCATTTATTTATGCACAGCTTTAGAAGAAACCCAGCTTAAGCTGCCGGACAAATGACCTCACATATGCCTCAAAAAGTAACGTCTTGATAGTTAACCATTTTTTTTGCATATTATTTATAATATATAACTGCTAATTACATTTTATTGATTGTGGAACTAGAGAGGTGATATATTCTGAATTTATCTGTGTGTCAAACCATCAGTAAATACGTAAACCACCACCTCTGTTTCTGCTAACATCTTTTGTTTCTTAAAAGATAACACTGCAAAAATTCTATTCAAATTAAATCAGAAAGGCGTGGCTATTTTTTTTCCCCTGTCTAGTTTAATGAATAGATATTTGAAATTTCTTGTGGGGTTTTTTTTGTCATCTAAAGGCATTTATTTGTTTGTAGAACTTGGTGAAGACCACACAATTGTTATTTAGGTGCTGATAAATAAAAACTTAGATCTGAAGGAGGGTATACATTCTTTTTCCCCATGTAAGTGCACACAATACACACACACACACACACAGTGTATACTCACTCCAGGACCTCTACTTTATCCAGATGTGGTAACAGCAGCTCCAGGCCGTGATCAGTGAGCTTGCAGTGGCTGAGGTCCAGTTCTGACAGACCTTCAGAAAATTCCAGAAACAAAGCTAATGATCTATAGTCATGGAGGTCCAGAGGTGTCTCACTGAGGTCCATTTCTCTATTCAGAGCCTTTGAGAGGGACATAACATGTCTCATACAGTCTGACTCATTCATCACACGGAGAAGAGCCAGGAACCGGAGCAATAGAGGTTTACTACAGCTGAGTAAGAACAAGAGAGAGAGAGAGAGAGAGAGAGAGAGAGAGAGAGAGAGACTATTTAGAACACGGCCAGTTAAACCTTTAATAATCACACAATGTACATTTCAGTTTCTGCCACTGAGTCTTGACTGAGCTTTGTCCTGTATGTGTCTCACCGTAGTCTCACAGTATGTACAATAAGTAAGAACATGTCCACTCCAGTGTCCTCCAGCTCACAGTCCTCTAGAATGAGCTCTGTATGTTGATGAGATTTCTGGATGGCAGTGCTGATGTCTCTGCAGTCCTCAGTGGTCAGATTCAGAGTGTTATTCTGTGTTTCTGTGCTCAGATCTAATCCAGTGCTACAAGAGAAGTCCAGTCTGTTCTGCAGAGCAGAGAAAACTGCTGCTGCTGCCCCCTGCTGGAGCTCAGAGATACTGCAACAGTGGAGTATCTTCAGCAACAGGGACCTGTCAACACTGAGAGCAAAGAAAAGAAGCATTTTAACTGTTACAAACATTTATGTATTTGTATCTATTACTGCAATTTCTGTTACTTAAACATGTAGATTTATTTTCCAGGTATTGTCCATGTGAACATCTGAGTTACCTGAGCTGAGAAACTCTGTTGAACAGAGGCAGAATCTTCACCAGCTCCCCCTCTGGTATGGAGGTCCACAGCAGGCTCAGAGAGACAGATGTACAGTGTTGGAGGGTGAAGCACAGGGCAGTACAGTGGTATGAGTCCAGCTGTGTATTGTTCAGGTTGATACAGTTGTGTACTGAACTCAACAGACTGGACACACAGTGAGCAGAGCCAGTCTTATAGATCTCTCTGATGATTGACAGCGCAACACTGGGGTTCAATCTGTGGAGGTTACAAACACATCCATCCATAAATTTAACTCTCAATATTATTCTAATCTTAATGCAATACATGAAAGACAATTCTTTTATTCATTCTCTGCCACATTGTATTTGAACTGACTATTTGAGTATTTATTAATTTTGGGTCTATTTCATTGGTTAAGATTGTCATGTGAATTAGGTTAAAGGTCATGCAGCCATTTTAGTTTTTATTTCACAGTGAAGCAGCAGCAGATGTCTTTCTGATAAAAGTCTTCCTGATATATTTGAAAACATCTCTGTACGCTTTGTCCTGGGCTGACTGTGTGACCATTTGTTTATGACCTGATCTTAGAACAGTGGTATCATTTATTTTGATTACCTTCCCTGATACCAATGAAAGACTCCATGTGGTTATATTCTTTCTTATCTCAGTTAGTATTCCACAGATTTCATAATCGAACCTGCAGTGTTTCTGTAAGGGTAATTCTGTTTAAGAAATATTGGCACATGAATTATGGGTACAGAACTAACTAAATGGACCTGATTAGTTGTTCCTCGATTCTGTTTGTTCCCCGGTTCTGCCGGGAGATTTTGTACATTCCCCACTCTCCAGGGGAGACATGTGCATGTTAAACAGAAAACTTTTATTCCTCCTGCTGTTCCAGCTGCCCAAGCTCCTCTAACTCTGTTGTCTGACTGTCTGTCTTGTCTTTGTGTCTTTGTGTATTGTAACAGTGGGTGGAAGTGGCCAGTCTAAGTAAACTCACAATAATTGGATGAATAATTGTGGTACTGGCATTTCTGTCCAACAGTTTTATTGATAAATTAGCAGGGTGGGTTGTGGGAGAGAAACAACTAGGTCAGGTACAGGTACCACCTTATGT
Organism: Hemibagrus wyckioides; assembly: GCF_019097595.1. Taxonomy (NCBI): domain Eukaryota; kingdom Metazoa; phylum Chordata; class Actinopteri; order Siluriformes; family Bagridae; genus Hemibagrus; species Hemibagrus wyckioides. The sequence goes on along the minus strand of NC_080721.1, from coordinate 13,885,219 downwards.
CTCTTCATCAAAGCTCTGTGTTCTGTAAACAATATTCTTGAGATTTATGTAAGATTTGCACCACATTAATGATCTAGAGATCCTTGTTAGCCCAATTGTCTTTCATCTATATTATCCGCCATAACACAAGATGATGATCATTTTATTTCAGGCTAAAGAGGCCATCGTCTGTAGGTTTATTTGTTTATTCAATATTATTTGTGTTAAAAAAGATTTTTAATGGCATTTAAAAAAGAACATTTGCTGAATGTTTAATGAAATAATCTTTCACATATTAACGTTGCAGTGCATTTCCTTCTTAAAAATTACCTTTAGATATACTATTTACTTAATATACATTATATTTTGTATTCTAGTCACAAAAAGCTTGAAGATTTCAAAGCAAAACACAAATATATATATATGTAATTTTTTTTCCAACTTTTCCTTTGACCCTAATCCTGTTAAACTATTTGTCCTGTTTAACAATCAAATTGCAGCAGGGACAGGACAGTATTGATGATTAGCATTTGCCAATATGAGCCAAAATACAATGCAACATAAAAATAATATTTAAATATAATATTATTATATTTATTCCTGTCTCTGCAACTGGATTTCCACTATGCATTCACTATAGTACATTAGTATTAATCTTCAATATAATCAGTTGGTAGCGAATATCCTTAGTAATAAATGATTCAATACCAAGGAAACATGATAGAGTGAAACCCACATAATAATCTTAAATTAAAAGCAGTTTTCAAAGAGGACATATCCATCATGTAAATTAAACAGAGTGGATAAATAAAACACAAAAAACATCCACATTCATATAAAATAATCTCAACTGGAGAACAGATCTCTTATTCACTTCCAAAGATGTATTATGGTTTTATTATAATAAAAGATGAATCTGGATGTTATAGTTACACGTTACATTTCTTTTTTCTTACCGTTTAAACTGAATTTCAGACAGTAGAGGAAGAATCTCTCTGGTGTGTTTATATGTGATTTTGCTCTTTCTGATGTTCACACTAATGCGGCAAACTCGCTGCTGGAGAAAATAGATAAGCTCCTCCCAACTGAGAGAACAGGAAGTCAGGTCTCCTCCCACCTTCTCCAGGAAAAAGCGGGTCAGTTCCCCATCCTGAGCCTCATACAGCAGACCAGTAAACTGCTGGAGAGTCGCTTTTGATAATCTACACACAGACACATGATGTTTATAAATAAAAAATACTGACCACTTTTCCACAATAAAGATGTAAACTGTGAACTGACCTGATATTGAAATGGCCAGGATGACACATGAGGCTGATGAGAGACTGAGCCTCCATCCTGCACTCAGTGAGGTTCACACAGTGAACAGTCCAGATGTTCAGGAGGGAAGACAAACTGCTCAGAAATCTGAAGATCTCTGGGTTTGAGCTGTTAAAGTCCAGACAGAGCTCCTCAATGACCAAAGAGCCACCGGCTCTCACTGCTCGAAATGCTCGTACCATCCTCCCTACCACACGCTCACTCAGGCTGACAAACGTTCACACAAACACATTCATCAAAGAGAAATTCACAGTCCAGATCAATTTCACTAAAACATGTCAAACCTTAATGATGTTACATAGACTGGAGTGAAAATAAAGAAACTGATTAATAACACATACCAGAGTTTCTGTAGGTGTGTGGTGTGTCTGAAGAGAAGTCTGGCCCCTCGGAGAGAGATGGCTTGGGGTTTCAGAGTGAGTTTGAGTTTAGAGTCTGAGAGATTCAGTAATTTTCCCACAGCCCTGCACTCACGAGTGGTTAAAACCCAATCTATAATGAAGATGAAGTCCACAGCAGCAAAGAAAGCCCTCACCAGCTTCGTGTCTTCTGTGTGGTCAGCAGCTGCTTTACTTAAACATGGAATTAACGTTTCTTCACATCTAAAAACAGACAGGTTTAATAAAAAAAACATGAATGGGGCAACTTTTAAATGATTGTTAAATATTGATTTGTTCTAAATGATAAAATTCCAAAATAGCATGTTAGAGCTGATACTGTATGTATTAGTCACAAAATCCTGGTTTTACAGGAATGCTGGGTAAATAAACATGTTATTACTGCAAGGAATAGAAGAAATCAGTACTAAGATTAGCCTAAAAAAATCCTGAAGATTTTAAAGTTAAACTGTCTTAATTTCAAACTTACACTATTAATTATATGTTTATCATATTAAATATGCTGTAAGACTACAAAACAGATTAGTCAAATTTTTAACATTTTCAACCCAAAATACAATCAGTTACAGACAGCACAGCTATGTCGATGACTAATTAATCATAATTAGAAAAGAAGGTTCTGTTAAAGATGAATGAGAAAAAAATCTGAACATATAATTCAACTTAAGTGGTCCATTACTATGGAAAATTAGGACTGTGTCTCTGTGTATTAACATTAAAAAGACATTAATAAGCAAGGGTGTAGGGGTTTATTGTTGAAGATGCAGGATTCAGATCAAACCTGAGCTGTGAGATGTAGGGCAGACACTGAAGGAAACTCCTCACTTCACTCTCTTCATCTGACCAGTCTATCAGCTCCACTGGTTTCTTCTGTGTTTGGAGTTTCAGCACTTCTAGGAGGAGGGAGACTTTTCTCTCGGAGAGATTTATGGACCAGACTGCAGGAAGTGACCGGTAAACTGGCAGCAATGCTGGAAGGACACTCCTGTCTGTTTTACTCTCATACTGCTTCACATGTGAGAACAGATCCAGCAGGAAATCACTCTGTTCAGCAACAAAATATTCATAGTCTTCTTCATAGTCTTCAGCATCTTCCATCACTTTCTCCACTGTCTGCTGGATGTTTTGTGGTTGGTGTAGAGCTGTTTGCAGACACAAATCCAGTAGAAATGTTCTCCATCTCTCTTTTCTCTCTCCCTGTTCAGAATCAAACCTGGAGAAAAGTGAGAGAGTCACATTATTACAGTAAACACAGAGAGAACACTCACACATACAGAGAGAAAAATACAGAGGAAATAATAACCTTTTCCACTTTGCTCTCTTACTTTTGTTTTTGTTAAATGCTTTATAATTACTGGAATAATCCTAGTTCAAGATCTACAGAATAACTACTGAAAACCACACCCCCTCCTGACCACACCCACTCTCATGCAAGCTTAGCAAACTCTCTCATATACTGATTACTGAAATGTATGTGTTTTATTTTTTAATATCACTCAGTGATGAAGAGAACGCTAACACAACAGACTGGATATAAATCAAACAAAAGAAGAAAAGAAGAGTCTCGTTTCTCTCTTCATTATTAAAGCTGTTTTTCCTGCAGCAATCTGCCATGTGAGATTTAAAGAGTGCTATAAAATAAATAAATAAATAAATAAATAAAAAGCAAAGAGAAAAACACATAGAAAGCATACTCAATGGATTTCTATGCAATTCTCTACACGAGAGTTAATAATAAAATTAAACACCACAGAATCTCTTAAATATACCTAGGAAAAACGTAATAATCATACAATAATTTCACAATTTTCTATTTGTTTTCTTGTAATAGGAAGCATATGATAAACTTTATGATATTTAATATATGTAAACTGCTATAATATTATTTTTGTAGGGCTAAATCATGGGGAGAATATTCACTGTGACGTAATCAGAGTCACTTAAAGGGGAAGTTCATCTTTTTAACACTTGACCCTTTCTAAGCACTTGTAGGGTGATTTCTAGACACTCAGGAAGTTTTTATAACAACTGATTAAATCATTTGTGAACACTTAGAGCTGTAAATAGAGCTGTAAATATCAAAACATTTTTAAGATTCCTGATCTGGGAGGCTGCAACAAAATACCCAGAATAATCAGTGAGAGCGAGCAGCCTGGGAAGATTCACCAACCAGATGTTGTGTAATTTTACATCTCACAAACACGGCAGCTCATCACAACACAACCTGAATCACATAGAACACTGAAAAAAGAAGACAAGCTGGTAGAATTATGGACAACATATTTTATAATGTTAAAAATCTGTTAAAACTGTCCTAATATCTGCATTTTAAAAATTGCCTAGTGTGTAGCCAGTCTTAATACACACACACACACACACACACACACACACTGCTGTTAAACTGATGATCAGTACAGTCACATGTGAGATTTTACCTTGTTTGTGTGGTGGTGTTTTTTTAATCCTGAGATAGAACTTGGTAACTGATGAAATTATCTAGATATTTAGCTGTGGGTCAATCAGATTAAGACTTAAGATCCATTAGTTAAAAGGCTAATATTCATTAGCTAGCTAAATCAGACAGAAGTGTATTTAGCATAGAGTAGTTTTGTATAAAAGGCACTGTTGGTTTGTCAAAAGCAAATGTTTTAAAAATTAAATACTTACAATTATTTAAAAAATTTATAAATATTAAACAAATTACAAATAAACAAATGTAAAAACAGAGTGGTTTGTCCTTCCTCCAGCACCTGAAACTTGGACCCATAAAGAAGAGAATAGACTGACTAACAGGAATACACTGACCATCACAAAGAACTAGAGGCTTTAGAGGGTTTTGTTTTAGGTCTTTAAAAAATTACATTTTGAAAAATTTTATATTTAACACAATTACTGCACTTAGAGTCATAAATACATCTGATTATAATTTATTGTCAAAATGATCCTTAGTGGATAAAAATATATATTGAAACACCTTGAGGTGACCAGAAATCACCAGCTGAATATTTTGAACTGCTCAAATGTGTAAAACAGTGAACTTCCCCTTTAAATGTAAAAGTTCCATCGACACAGTTACACATACTGAGACACGTGGACTTAAGCTGATTTTCTGAGTGAACATTCAGATTATTAACATCTCCTGCATGAAGTTCACTCCTCAGAGGTTGGCAGGTTTTTATTGAACAGAAGCTGCAGCTGAGACGAGGTTTTCAACAGCATATAGACCACTGCTTTTACACACAAGCACTGGTCTTTAAGGTAGAACACAATCAGAGTAACTGAAGATCCATGATAAACACAAGAGACCATTTAAACATAAAAGACTAATATGATGGTGAATGCATTAGACAATCAGACACTGGAATAAAGGTGTAATATGAAGAGCAGGACACAGAATTTACTCATGGTGGTGTAATGATGCTTCATGATGTTAAAATGTGACGATGTGTATCACTGAAATGTGTAAATCACATCACGGAAATCAGCTTCCTATTAATTCTACATCTAATACATTTCCAGTGTTTGAACAGCAGAGGTCCTCATCTGCACAGCTCATAGAGTTAAATTATATAGAGAGCACGCTGGTCACATGATCACATTCTTTCATGGAGAGTCTGCACCATCACCAGGAAATAAACTTTGGAGTTCTGTTTCTGGTTGAAATGATGCTTCAGGCTCTGATACAGAGCTCATTATGTTTCAGTCCATCATTTCCCAGGCTCAGAGATTTGATTTATTCAGTCATATTTTTTTAGAAGAATTTATAAATATATTTATTTATTTTTAAGTTTTAAACCAGTAGTACATTTTGTTTACTATATCAAACCAGCAGCAATGATAAACAGGGCTTTTATCAGCTGTGGAGCACAGAGTAATAAAGCAAATCTGAGAAAACTGTAACAACTTACACATGAAACCAGACTGCAGGAAGTGACCGGTAAACTGGCAGCAATGCTGGAAGGACACTCCTGTCTGTTTTACTCTCATACTGCTTCACATGTGAGAACAGATCCAGCAGGAAATCACTCTGTTCTTCATCATAATAATGATAGTATTTAGTATCTGGCATCACTTTCTCCACTGTCTGCTGGATGTTTTGTGGTTGGTGTAGAGCTGTTTGCAGACACAAATCCAGTAGAAATGTTCTCCATCTCTCTTTTCTCTCTCCCTGTTCAGAATCAAACCTGGAGAAAAGTGAGAGAGTCACATTATTACAGTAAACACAGAGAGAACACTCACACATACAGAGAGAAAAATACAGAGGAAATAATAACCTTTTCCACTTTGCTCTCTTACTTTTGTTTTTGTTAAATGCTTTATAATTACTGGAATAATCCTAGTTCAAGATCTACAGAATAACTACTGAAAACCACACCCCCTCCTGACCACACCCACTCTCATGCAAGCTTAGCAAACTCTCTCATATACTGATTACTGAAATGTATGTGTTTTATTTTTTAATATCACTCAGTGATGAAGAGAACGCTAACACAACAGACTGGATATAAATCAGACAAAAGAAGAAAAGAACTGAGTCTCGTTTCTCTCTTCATTATTAAAGCTGTTTTTCCTGCAGCAATCTGCCATGTGAGATTTAAAGAGTGCTATAAAATAAATAAATAAATAAATAAAAAGCAAAGAGAAAAACACATAGAAAGCATACTCAATGGATTTCTATGCAATTCTCTACACGAGAGTTAATAATAAAATTAAACACCACAGAATCTCTTAAATATGCCTAGGAAAAACGTAATAATCATACAATAATTTCACAATTTTCTATTTGTTTTCTTGTAATAGGAAGCATATGATAAACTTTATGATATTTAATATATGTAAACTGCTATAATATTATTTTTGTAGGGCTAAATCATGGGGAGAATATTCACTGTGACGTAATCAGAGTCACTTAAAGGGGAAGTTCATCTTTTTAACACTTGACCCTTTCTAAGCACTTGTAGGGTGATTTCTAGACACTCAGGAAGTTTTTATAACAATTGATTAAATCATTTGTGAACACTTAGAGCTGTAAATAGAGCTGTAAATATCAAAACATTTTTAAGATTCCTGATCTGGGAGGCTGCAACAAAATACCCAGAATAATCAGTGAGAGTGAGCAGCCTGGGAAGATTCACCAACCAGATGTTGTGTAATTTTACATCTCACAAACACGGCAGCTCATCACAACACAACCTGAATCACATAGAACACTGAAAAAAGAAGACAAGCTGGTAGAATTATGGACAACATATTTTATAATGTTAAAAATCTGTTAAAACTGTCCTAATATCTGCATTTTAAAAATTGCCTAGTGTGTAGCCAGTCTTAATACACACACACACACACACACACACACACACACACTGCTGTTAAACTGATGATCAGTACAGTCACATGTGAGATTTTACCTTGTTTGTGTGGTGGTGTTTTTTTAATCCTGAGATAGAACTTGGTAACTGATGAAATTATCTAGATATTTAGCTGTGGGTCAATCAGATTAAGACTTAAGATCCATTAGTTAAAAGGCTAATATTCATTAGCTAGCTAAATCAGACAGAAGTGTATTTAGCATAGAGTAGTTTTGTATAAAAGGCACTGTTGGTTTGTCAAAAGCAAATGTTTTAAAAATTAAATACTTACAATTATTAAAAAAATTTATAAATATTAAACAAATTACAAATAAACAAATGTAAAAACAGAGTGGTTTGTCCTTCCTCCAGCACCTGAAACTTGGACCCATAAAGAAGAGAATAGACTGACTAACAGGAATACACTGACCATCACAAAGAACTAGAGGCTTTAGAGGGTTTTGTTTTAGGTCTTTAAAAAATTACATTTTGAAAAATTTTATATTTAACACAATTACTGCACTTAGAGTCATAAATACATCTGATTATAATTTATTGTCAAAATGATCCTTAGTGGATAAAAATATATATTGAAACACCTTGAGGTGACCAGAAATCACCAGCTGAATATTTTGAACTGCTCAAATGTGTAAAACGGTGAACTTCCCCTTTAAATGTAAAAGTTCCATCGACACAGTTACACATACTGAGACACGTGGACTTAAGCTGATTTTCTGAGTGAACATTCAGATTATTAACATCTCCTGCATGAAGTTCACTCCTCAGAGGTTGGCAGGTTTTTACTGAACAGAAGCTGCAGCTGAGACGAGGTTTTCAACAGCATATAGACCACTGCTTTTACACACAAGCACTGGTCTTTAAGGTAGAACACAATCAGAGTTACTGAAGATCCATGATAAACACAAGAGACCATTTAAACATAAAAGACTAATATGATGGTGAATGCATTAGACAATCAGACACTGGAATAAAGGTGTAATATGAAGAGCAGGACACAGAATTTACTCATGGTGGTGTAATGATGCTTCATGATGTTAAAATGTGACGATGTGTATCACTGAAATGTGTAAATCACATCACGGAAATCAGCTTCCTATTAATTCTACATCTAATACATTTCCAGTGTTTGAACAGCAGAGGTCCTCATCTGCACAGCTCATAGAGTTAAATTATATAGAGAGCACGCTGGTCACATGATCACATTCTTTCATGGAGAGTCTGCACCATCACCAGGAAATAAACTTTGGAGTTCTGTTTCTGGTTGAAATGATGCTTCAGGCTCTGATACAGAGCTCATTATGTTTCAGTCCATCATTTCCCAGGCTCAGAGATTTGATTTATTCAGTCATATTTTTTTAGAAGACTTTATAAATATATTTATTTATTTTTAAGTTTTAAACCAGTAGTACATTTTGTTTACTATATCAAACCAGCAGCAATGATAAACAGGGCTTTTATCAGCTGTGGAGCACAGAGTAATAAAGCAAATCTGAGAAAACTGTAACAACTTACACATGAAACCTGACTGCAGGAAGTGACCGGTAAACTGGCAGCAATGCTGGAAGGACACTCCTGTCTGTTTTACTCTCATACTGCTTCACATGTGAGAACAGATCCAGCAGGAAATCACTCTGTTCTTCATGAAATTCCTCAAACTCTTCTCCAAAAGGGAATGTGTCGTAGCTGCACACTGATGCCAGCAGCTCAGTAAAACTCTCTCCTTTATCTGATTGACAGTCGACTGCTGCGATGATCAGATTCACCAAACACTGGCCCTTCATCAAACTCAAAGCTCAAATCCTTACACTTGTCCATTTTTCCTGCTTCTAACATCAACTTTGAAGACAAAATGTTCACTCACTGCCTAATATATCCCACCCACTAACAGGTGCCATGATGAGGAGATCGTCAGTGTTATTCACTTCACCTGTCAGTGGTCATAATGTTATGCCCGATCAGTGTAATTTGTCTATAAATTTCTCATTAAACATGAACTCTGAGATCTTCAGCTGTGGAGCACAGAGCACTAAAACAAGTCTGAGAAATCTGTAACTACTTACACTTTAAACCTGAGCTGTGAGATGTAGGGCAGACACTGAAGGAAACTCCTCACTTCACTCTCTTCATCTGACCAGTCTATCAGCTCCACTGGTTTCTTCTGTGTTTGGAGTTTCAGCACTTCTAGGAGGAGGGAGACTTTTCTCTCGGAGAGCTTTATGGACCAGACTGCAGGAAGTGACCGGTAAACTGGCAGCAATGCTGGAAGGACACTCCTGTCTGTTTTACTCTCATACTGCTTCACATGTGAGAACAGATCCAGCAGGAAATCACTCTGTTCTTCATCATAATAATGATAGTATTTAGTATCTGGCATCACTTTCTCCACTGTCTGCTGGATGTTTTGTGGTTGGTGTAGAGCTGTTTGCAGACACAAATCCAGTAGAAATGTTCTGCATCTCTCTTTTTTCTCTTTCTGTTCAGAGTAAAACCTGGAGAAAAGGGAAAGAGTCACATTATTACAGTAACCACAGAGAGAACACTCACACATACAGAGAGAAAAATACAGAGGAAATACGTTTTTCCACTTTGCTCACTTTTTTGTTTTAATTAATAATTATTAATAATTTATAAAAAATAATTATTGGAATAATCCTAGTTCAAGAGTTACTAAACTCTCTCATATACTGATTACTGAAATGTATTCGTTTTATTTTTTTAATACCAATCAGTGATGAAGAGAACGCTAACACAACAGACTGGATATAAATCAGACAAAAGAAGAAAAGAACTGAGTCTCGTTTCTCTCTTCATTATTAAAGCTGTTTTTCCTGCAGCAATCTGCCATGTGAGATTTAAAGAGTGCTATAAAATAAATAAATAAATAAATAAATAAATAAATAAATAAATAAATAAATAAAAAGCAAAGAGAAAAACACATAGAAAGCATACTCAATGGATTTGTGGTATTCGAGTGAAATACCACAGAATCTTTTAAATATATCTAGGTAAAGATGTAATAATCATAGAATAATTTCATAATTGTCTATTTGTTATTTCTAATACGAAGCACATGATAAACTTTATTATATTCAGTCTATGTAAACTGCTAAAATATCATTAAGGCTAAAACATGGTGAGAACATTCACTGTGCTGTAATCAGAGTCATTTAAGGGAGGAGTTCATCTTTTTTTAACACTTGACCCTTTCTAAGCACTTGTAGGGTGATTTCTAGACACTCAGGAAGTTTTTATAACAATTGATTAAATTATTTGTTAAACATAATTAAAAATAAACAAATGTAAAAACAGAGAGGTTTGTCCTTCCTCCAGCACCTGAAACTTGGACCCATAAAGAAGAGAATAGACTGACTAACAGGAATACACTGACCATCACAAAGAACTAGAGGCTTTAGAGGTTTGGTTTTAGGTCTTTAAAAATGAAGTTTTGAGGAATTTGATATTAACAACACAATTACTGCACTTAGAGTCATAAATCCATCTGATTATAATTTATTGTGCAAAGTTATCCTTAGTGGATAAAAATATGTATTGAAACACCATGTATTGACATAAAAACTATCTGAGTTGAGCAGAAATCATAAAATGTGCAGATGTGCATCACTGAACTGTGCAAATCACATCATGGACATCAGCTTCTCATTGAATAAATATACTAAGGAGTATTGAGGAAACACAGATATTTACTCAACAATATTAGACAATCATCTCTGTTTTTATTACTATTAATTATTATTAATTAGTGCAGAAATATCATACACTGTGAGAATATTCACACTGGGCTGTACACAGAGTCACGGACACAAGTCTGAATGTTAAGTGTATTCAGAGAGGTTACACGTGGACTTAAGCAGATTTTCTCAGTGCGTCTTTCAGATTATTAACTTCACATAAAAAATAGTGTTTAAATTTTAGCATAAAATAAAACAAATAAATAAAACAGCTCCTGCACCCTAAAGATGAACACAATAATAAAAGAGAGAGAGAGACAAAGAGAAAAAGTCTCCAAGCCCTATACAGACACGGGTTAGCTCTGAATCAGCCATTGTAGATCTGGTTGGCGAACTTAAACAAATGCAAAATGAAAATCAGCAGGGCCATACTGGTACATAAGAGTTCCTGACAAGACTAGGAACATCAGTCGAAGAATTAAAAGATCAGATATCAAGATTGGAAACGCATATCCTAGAGGCCAAGGAGAATATTAGCAACAGCGAGGATTCTGCACTGTGATACAGGAGAGAGATTTGATTCCTGCTGTAATGTAAGGTGGAACTATCTGCCAGGTTCGATGATCTGCAATACAGGCTAAGACGGAATAACTTGAGTATCTATCAAGTGCCCAAAAACAGCGAAGAAGGGAAGGATCCAGTTGAGGTCATGAAGACTTACTCACTACAACTTTAAACTCTCTCCCCAACTTTGACATAAAAATCAAGAGGGCACACAGAGCAGTGACTCCCAAGCCAAAAGAAACAGAACTACCAGTATCAACAGTAGTAAAATTTTTAAAAACATATTAAAAAATTGGTGAAACCAGGCCAGACTGGATTTGTTAGTGGATGCCAAGGTAGTGACAATGTGAGGAGAGCCCTAAACATACAGACGATTGCCAGAAAGAAAAGGTTCCCTCAGTGTTACTTAGTTTAGATGCGGAAAATGCATTTAATAGATCAGATTGGGAATATTTAAAACAAACTTTTTGGCATATATGAGTTGTCATGACACATTTATTAGATGGATACAAATATTTTATCATAATCCTAAATCAAGAGTTTGGGTGAATGACCACTGTTCAGAGTTCTTTGAGCTTGGGAGGGGAAAAAGGATATAGCTGATGAGAGGGGAAACTGTCACAAGATGCCTTCTATTCAAATGACCTACTTTTCTTTATTGAAAATCCAATTTTTTTTTAATACCAGCTGTCCTACATTGTCTAGAAGTATAGGAATCCAAATCTAGATGTAAAGTCAATTCAACCAAATCAGAAGCACTTATGATCACTGGAGTGTGGCCGGTAGAAGTAAATCATAGAACACCTTTTAAATGTATTAGGCCAGGCTTCAAATATTTAGGAGATACCATTACAGCCAGACTTTCACAGTTGTATCAGGCAAATTATTATAAGTTAATTAACACTATTAAAAAGGACCTATTAACCTGTGAAGTGCTGCCACTTTCATTATTTCACAGGATTCAGACAGTCAGAATTAATATTTTACCTAGACTGCTCTTATTCTTATTTCAGTCCGTCCCAGTATGGATTCCAGCATCTACATTTAATACGCTAGATAAACTTAAAAGATGACCCAGAATAAAATTTAAAACATTAACTTTAGGAAAAGATAAGGGAGGACTGTGTCTCCCTAATTTAAGATATTATTAATGGGCTGCTCAGCTCACACCAATAGTGGCATTATTATTGGATTAACAATGATGTTGAAACAGGATTGGTTAACATGAAACTGTACCAAATCTTTGTGAGACCTGTACCAAGTGCCCCTTGCCAATACTAGCGTTTATGACATCCCAATCTTAGAAAAAGTTTAAAATTAATGATGATAATAAAGGTAATAAAGATGATAATTAACAATTAATTAATCAATCAATTATTTAATCAAATCAATAGATTATTTGTTTGTAATTTGCTTCAATGTATAAAAACATAAAAAAAAAACTAAACTAAACAATAAGAGTGATTTTTAAATTCTAATATTAAAATGAATATGCTACTAAGATATGATATGATCAATAGTAAATTGTATAATCTCTTTAAAGTCCAAAGAAAGGTTTTTACACAGTAAAGTTTGGAGCAGATGGCACTGTTTTCAATTTTCAATGGATAAAGTTCTGTCAAGTGATCTTCAGCTGAGCTGTAATAAAAGTAGAGCAGTGCTCAGTCAGCTTATCCTTCACACTGTAGACACCTTTTACCTACATAAGTAATGCAAAAAAAGTTATTTTAATAATTTAAAAATATATATTAAATTTGCATTTTTTCCCTAAGTGATTATGATCATGATTATGATTAGGAGAGCTCAATAGCAACAAATGCATTCATTCATTATTTATTAATGGGTTAATTTATGGTTCAGATTTTTTTTGTTTTGATTTGGTGTGAGATATTTTAACATTTTAATGTTTTCATTTTTTTCATTTATTAGAATACGCCTAGCTTTTGATCTACAGAATCTCTACTGAAAGCAACAAAACCACACCCCCTCTCAGCCATGCCCACTTTCACTCAAGCCAGGCAAACTCTCCCATTTACTTATTAGGGATTTATTGGTTTGTTTGTTTTTGTTTTTTTAGTGGTGGTGGTGTTTTTCTGGTAAAATTCATGTAGAGAACACGAGCACAACAGACTTTTAGCAATAACTTGGATTGCTGAGTCTTGTTTGCACCCAAGCGCTCTTTTTTATTAAGCCTGTCTGTAGCGATCTGCCAGTTTTGATTAAAAAGCTGTTAAAAAAAAAGTTTATTAACTTTAACCATGATTCAATAACAGACTAAATTATGGTGCAAAAACGTCAACCATCACAGATGTATGGGTTTGTTTGTCTTTGTCTTCAGCAACTCAATGATTTATTTTGCAAACCAATCATCAATAAAGAAAATGGAGCTAGCATGATCAACTGCAACATATTCAGAAGTGATATATTTTTCAACATTGTTGGTATTCCACATCGATTGTGAGTGTCCTAATAAATGCTATAAAAACCCTAAATGGCCCTCTCCATTACACATGTTGGTATCAGTAACTATTGCCTCTCATTACAGCTCTTGATTACAGTTTGATTCCTGCTGTGTGACTGTCAGAGCAGATCACAGGTAGCTCTGAAGATGAAGAGAGTCACTGCTCAGCAGATTATTCTGCATCACTGGTCAGAAAGGAAGAATAAATACTCAGAAGGGGGAAGAATAATATGACAAAACAAAACAAACAAAACTCCAGATATATTGTTGCTAGCTAATTCATTGCAAATTAGCCATAACTATCAATACAACACGTTAGTAAAAAACAGACCTGTGTTAGTCTAAAAACAGTGATATGTATCTGCAGGTATATTTCATTACAAAACTAAAACAGTTCTGTTATCAGCTGTGGAGCACAGAGCACTAAAACAAGTCTGAGAAAACTGTAACTACTTACACTTTAAACCTGAGCTGTGAGATGTAGGGCAGACACTGAAGGAAACTCCTCACTTCACTCTCTTCATCTGACCAGTCTATCAGCTCCACTGGTTTCTTCTGTGTTTGGAGTTTCAGCACTTCTAGGAGGAGGGAGACTTTTCTCTCGGAGAGCTTTATGGACCAGACTGCAGGAAGTGACCGGTAAACTGGCAGCAATGCTGGAAGGACACTCCTGTCTGTTTTACTCTCATACTGCTTCACATGTGAGAACAGATCCAGCAGGAAATCACTCTGTCCTTCATAAATATCTACCATTATTTTCTTCACTGTTATGCAGATGTTTTCTTCTCTGTGATACAGAAATGCTTGATGACACAAATCCAGTTTAAAGGGCATGAATTTCTGTTGACAGTTTTCCTTTGACTCTCCCTGTGTAGGGGTAAAACTGTGGGAAAAAATTGCAAACATTTTAATACATAATAGAAAACAGTTTTCCCAGTACTGTGATGAAGCCAAACTAAAACATTTCCTAGAAGTATAGAGAAAGAACAGAAGAGGACCACCTAGTCAGCCCTGTGGGACACCAGTTGAGAGTCTACAGGGAGCAAAAGTAGATCACCTACATGTCACATGATATGGCTGATCTACCAAGTAGAAGCAAACCATTGCCATGTTATGATATGATGCACTTTCTTTCTGCTGTACTACTAATTTTCTATAATTTTTGCACAACATATGTGATACCCAAGGAACAGGGCAGGAACTGTTCTTGGGTTTGGAAGAAAGAGTTTCATGGATCAAGAAAGTGAGAAATTTGTTTGTAAAGAAAAAAAGGAGTCAGGGTCTAGAAGAATTTGGGTTGCAGGAAGCTAAAGAGGAAAGGGATTTAGAGTAGAAGAGAAAAGCACTCCTGCTAGATAGTAGATTTTAAGCAGGATAGGGAGGGTGATGGAGAAGGGTACCAAGTGATGATCCAAGATGTGAAGTGAGAGAGCATTGATGTCTGTATCTGGCAAATAAAGAGATTTCCTCTCGTGTGTGGGAAGACAGCTGTTCTAAGTCAGGGAGAAAGAATAAAAAAGAGGGAGAAGACAAGAGGATTGGATCTTGATGGAGAGGAAGTTGATGTCTCAGAGGACAGAGAAAGGGATGACTATTGTCGACACCCATATCAAGAAAGTCACCTAAGGGACCAGGAGGGTGTTAGATTACAATGACGAGAAGATTGTTAGGAGAGGTAACTATGAAATTTGAAGGATAAAATAATGAGACAGCAGAGAGGTGTGAAGTACCATCTCAGAGACAGTAGAAAAATTAATTAGCTTAGACTAACAGACATTTATTTTTAGCATTCAATACTATCATCCCTCAGCAATTAACCAAAAAGAGCCTTCTGTGTTTGGACTTTGCATTGGGAGATCAGAGTCCTTCAGGTTCAGCATCACCATCTCCAGGATAACCACACTGAATGCTGGTGCACCCCACCCTGTATGCTCAGTCCACTCACTGTGCTCCAATCTACAACCCTAATTACAACAGTTTGCTAATTATACTGCAGTTGGAGGTCTCATAAGAAACAATGATATTACTGCTTACAGGGAGGTGATGAACCAGTTTGCAGAATGGTAAAGAGACATAATCTACCTCTTCAACAAGACCACAGAGTTGACGGAGGACATCAGATTGACATTCTACCCTTCTAGGTACAAAAACATCCATGCCACCATCATAAGGCTTTTTGAGGACATCAAAAGACTTAACACACAGCTGCTCCCGACATCTACCACTGTGCATCAATCTCTGCAGCCCTACACTTTATAATTGCTGCTATTGGATACTTTTACTATTATGACCCTCATTCCTCATTATTGCTATCAGAACAACAATAACTGTCAATATCTAGAACTATTAGGCACTAGTTTTCCACAATGTTCCCATGTTTTGTATAGTTGCCATTCACTGTTCTATGTATTCATTGTATAGTTTGCACACACACTGTGTATTTGCACCTCATGTAGTCCTGGGTACTGTGTTACTGTATTATGAATTGATCCATGGTCATAAGGGAAACAGTTTATATAGAGAAATTATGATATATAAACAGTAATTAAAATAAGTATTGAACACCTCACCATTTTATCAGTAAATACATTTCTAAAGGTGCTATTGACATGAAATTGTCACCAGATGTTGGTCAAGATGTTAACAACCCATGCACTTCACACGTAAAGAAATCAAATCATAGATGTCCATAAATTATTTGTATTAATGTGTAATGTCACAGGGAAAATGTATTCAATACATGAAGAAAGTGAGGTGCAAAAGGCATGGAAAGCCCAGACACCAGCTGAAATCAAACAGTAATTAGAAAGCAATCCTGCCCCTGGTCAGTGCAAATTAATATCAGCTGCTTCAGTCCCAACTGATGGCCTATAAAAAGACGTCTCATTACCAAGGTGTCACACAAGAAATGTCTCATGATGGGTAAAAGCAAAGAGCTCTCTCAAAACCTTCACAACCTTATTGTTGCAAAACATACTGATGGCATTGGTTACAGAAGGATTTTAAAACCTATGAGCATTGTTGGGGCCATAATCCAGAAGTGGATAGAACATTATTTCACCATAAATCATTTACAACCAGGTGCTTCTCAGGATTTCTGACAGAGGAGTGAAAAAAACTATCAGAAGAGTTACTTCTGGCTGTAACATCAATGATAGGTTAATATTAACGTAATGGCTCATATACAGGGACTTGTACAGCCAATGCTCCTTGTAACTTAAGACTAATAATAAATGAATTTATAAAAAAGTCATTCAACAAAATATTTTTTATAATCATTAATGTTATGTTTTTCGTTGAAAGACATTTGTTTGACAATGAATTACATGCACGTGGGAAATGAAGTGTAGAAAATCTTTGTTCATGAGTTACTCACTGGAAAGAGCTGATGTGTGGCAGCCATGAGAACACTGTGGTAATGAAACGATCTGTGAGCTGTTGTGGGTCTTTATCACAGTGCAGATGGAGAATTGGTTGTTCTGCATATTGGGTTATAATTTTTCCAGCTTGCTCAAGCACATCTGTCTGACTGCTCATTGGGATGTGAATCTCATTCCCACATAATTGCAGCAGATATATCAGATAATTCAGGTCCGCACACTTCAAGGCAATTGTCCAGATCTGACTTAGTGTTGTTGAGAAATTCCTGGAGACAGAAAAAAACATCACAATATGAATATACATACATACACACACACACATCATATAGTATTAACTCTGATACAAGACTCCATACAATATATTGGACAGACTGCATAATAAAGTAAGCTATGTGTCATAAAATAGTGTTCATATTACTTGAGGTAAAATACTTTAGAGATATGTACTTTCTACTAAATGGATTTAAAAATACAGGAAAGCTAACCAGCTAACCAGCTAACTATTCCTGATGTTCTACTCTGAATAGAGAAGTGTGTTTGATTAAAAAAGACATTTGAGCCACAGAGAGCTGTATGACTTCAGACACACACACTTGAGACACATTATGATGTTTTTATGTCAAACTGGAATCTGGTTGGAATAAATTAGAATATTTTAGATAGATAAATTAAGTCAGTTAAGGTACATATCCTGACAAAAAAATATAAAAATGCAAATTGCAATTGTGCTGAAACCTGGTAAACCCACAGAGAAAAAGGCAGAGCAAAGGTTTGGCGAAAGAGGCCAATGTTTTATTATCCATATTTCTTTTTTCAATCTAATACACAGCTTTTGTTTCAATATATGCTGCATACAGTCTGAATTGACGGCACATATAGTCAGTCTTTATGTTTCAGTTGCTGTACTTTTATTATCCTCAATGTTATAGTCAACTGAATCTGGACACCTATGGCATATATTGAGGTAATAGTTTATTTTAATAAAAGGCTGCTTATACACCACTATATAATATAAAATTCAAAATTTCTATATTGTTACAACCATAAAAGTATACAATTTAAATATTAATACCTTAGATAATGTGAATGTCTGAGAATCATCTTCAGGCCTGAGAGGGACACAGCACTGTTCTCCAAATCAAGATGAACCTGTGTGTTTCTGGAGTGGTTGATTACATAGGACACAGCACAGCATGTGTAAGGGTCAAGATGTTCCTCACTCAAATCTAGATGATAGTTTATTCTCTCTAGAAATGAGCAGCAGGTTTCAGGTGACTGAAATTCATACAGACACTGACATATGAAGGCAATGTCAACGTATTCATCCTCTGGTTTTTCACCAATGAAAGTGTTTAAGACCTTCTCAAAGAACCCATCACTATTTTCCTTCACCTTGTTCAGTGGAAAGAGACACTTCAGATGATCAATGTTGGTTTGTGATTGAAGTCCACAGAGGAAAGGAATTACATGTTTCATGTGTTCACTGTTTTCATTCTGACACAGAAGAAGAACATCATCAAGTATTTCTGATTTTTCTAGAAGCCAGAGAGCAGAAAAAAATTCCTGCATTGTGTTGTGAAGAAATGCACAAAAACTCCTGGAATGTGACACAACTGAGACAGTCTTCAAGAAAGCACCAGCAATGCCTCCCTCATCATAATCAAACTCCAGGTCGATAGTTTTTGACTTGGTTGCATTGAAAGCGCTCTCTGCTAAAGACAGGACCTTGTCTCTGCAGTTTTTAATGTGTTCATCTAAATGCAGTAGTTTCTTATTTCTGTGTCTCTGTAGACAGTGACGGAAAATTCGTACATACAGCTCACTAGCTGTGAAGGGTTTCTGTGCTTCTTCAGAAGTGTAGTATGAAATGCAGGCTGCCACCATAAAAGCATACATAGGGACGTGGCAGAGACTGAAGAGAGCAGGATTGTTTATCACAATGTCTACTAACTCTGGATCATTACATGACACTTTCCTAAAAAAATCATAAATCGACTCTTCACTGAAACCTTGAACATAGACTTTGCATGTTGTCCAGTCAGAGAACTCGTACTCTACTTCAGGCCTGCATGTTGCCACTATCTTTGCTTCAGGCAGAAGTTGTATGATTTCCAGCAAAATCACGTTGTTCTGAAAATCTCTGATTCCATCAAAAACAATGGTGACTCTTTCAGAATATTCTTGAAGATACTGCAAGATTTCTTCAGCATTTTCTTTAATCTGTGGATTTGACATTAGAAATGTGCTCAGCAGGAGATTTTCTAAGCTAACTGGAGTTGAGGTATTTGTCAGTGTGTTTTCATCAAAGTAAAACATGAAGTCAAGTTTTCCGTCATCTCTTTCTGCCCAGTGATGCAACATTTGCTGAACAACTGTCGTCTTCCCAATTCCAGGTTTTCCTACTATTAGGATACTCTTCTCCCTGCTATTGAGTAAATCTTCAGGGGATTGTCTCTGTGTGTCCTTTGGTATGTAGGTCTTCATCTTTTTTGAACGGGACTTTTTAGATTTCTTGCTCTTGAATATGATTTTGTTACGGGGTGTATACTTTTCTGTCTTTGTATCCAACACTAGAGGAACAAAGATGAACTCTTCATGTACTTTGTCTGTATAGAAATGCAGGCTCTGACTCCACTGTTGACCAAAAACGTGCTTTTCTCTTGTCTTTAAATGTTTTTGCAGCTGACGACATGAGGTAGGTCCTGCAATAATCAAAGAAAAAGTGAAAACATTTTCATGGGAATAATTCAGTTATTTAGTGTTTAATTACATTTTGATTGAGATCACAATTCTAATGTTTACAACAATATTTAACATAGGGTGAATTCAGGGTTACTGGCTCGTCAGAAAGCTTTAGCATGTAGCATTAAGCTTATAAGAGTTTGTGTAAACGTCTTTAGCTTTAATTCTAAGTTTTACTAACATCTAAGAGGTTATAGTATGGACACTAAATCAGATTTTCCTATGTAAACCTATTTGTTGATTTTTATCAAGCAAAGGTTCCTTAAACAATTTACATAGTATGAACCTATGAAGCCTTTATTTGTGACATGCTTTATAGCACAGTCAAATGCTTTGATTTGCATATCCTGGTTTTTAGGAAGCAGGGGTCAGAACACAGGGTGAGCCATGATGGTATGCTCCGGTGCAGGTAGGACCTCGGCTCAAGGTCCCAACAGTGGCAGTTTAATGATGTTAAGGCTTAAACAACCAACCTTCTAATGAGTTACCCAGACCCTTCACCTTGGCTCAAGCATAGTATATTTAAATTTTTCATAAATATATTTATATTTTTAAACATATTTATGAAGCAAAATAGATTCCACTTTGAAAACTACCCTCAACAACAGACAGATTCTTATTTCTACTAATCTAATCAGATTTCTTATTTCTACCATCTCTACTAGTACGACTCCTTACATACAAATTTAATACTTTATTCACAGCTAATGAGTCAAACATGTCTGCAGTAAGAAATGAAGATTTTCTCAAGAAAAGTAAGGAAATGTGCAATTATTTGTGGATTCCCTGGACTGTGGATTATTAACTGTGGACTTTCTAACAATTATTTAGCCTGTGCCATGTACTATGTTAGCACTACTGAAAGAAAATTATAAATAGAGAATTTCTTTATCAAATGGATATTATACTTATAAACCTTATAATCCACCTGGCAACTTTCGCTCATCTGGACAAAAGCTTTAAAATAGAATTGACAGAAATGAATTAAATGCTAATTTAATAATAGATAGGCTAATAGAACCTGTCTAGTTATGAAACCAAATATTAAGCATTACTGATTGTTCCCCGAATATATTCTGATTGTTCTGTTTTGTTTTAACTTATGATTATTTATGCTATTTAAATACTTACAGCAGGTAAAATAAGTATTGAACATGTCACCAATTTTCTCAGGAAATATGTTTCTAAAAGGTGCTACTGACATGAAATTTTCACCAGATGTTGATACAACCCATGCAATCCACACATGTAAAGAAATCAAACCATAGATGTCCAGAAATCAACTTATGTTTAATAATGTGTAATGACACGGGGGAAAATATTGAACACATGAAGAAAGAGAGGTGTAAAAAGGCATGGAAAGTCAAGACATCAGCGGAAATCAATCAGTTATTAGAAAACAATTCTGCTCCTTGTCAGTGGAAATTAATATCAGCTGCTTCAATCCCAACTGATGGTCCATAAAAAGGTGTCTCATTAACAAGGTGTCACTCAAGAAATATCTCAACATGGGTAAAAGCAAAGAGCTCTCTCAAAACCTTTGCTACCTTATTGTAACAGAAGGAGTTCAAAACTTCTGAATATTCCAGTCAGGACTGTTAAGGCCATAATCCAGAAGTGGAAAGAACATTATTTCACCAAAAACCGGCCACAACCAGGTGCTGCTTGCACAGAGGCGTGAAAACAATTATCTGAAGACTTGTCCAAGAGCTCCAGTTGTGGAGAGCTTCAGAAACACCTGGAATTAACACGTACAATTGTTTCAAAGAAAATAAGCAATGCACTCAACTGCCATAGCCTGTATGCATGCTCACCACACAAGACTCCACTGGTGAAGAAAAGGATGTTGAACCTCGTTTAATGTTTGATGCACGCTATTTGGACAAGCCTGTGAAATACTGGGAGAATAATCTGGTCAGATATGAATGCCATAATGCACTCCATTTTTGGTGGACAAATGGCACTGCACATCACCCCAAAAACACCATACCAACAGTGAAGTTTGGAGGTGGGAACATCATGCAGTGGGGCTGATTTTCAGCATATGGTACTGGCAGAGGCATCGCTAGGGCTAATTTTAATCTAGCCCTGAATGTAGAGAAAATGTAATGAATTTAATGAACTTTTTAAATTTTATAAAGTTACATACTGTTTGTGTTAATTTGTGTTTATTATAAAACAACATTACATAAAAATGCTCTTGCAAAACATGTTATTTTTGCTTAATCTCTCTCCCTAATTAGCCCCTGATGTTTCGGGCTCAGCCCCTGATGTTTTCCAATCCTAGAAACGCCCCTGGGTACTGGCAAACTTCATATAATTGAAGGAAAGATGAATGCAAAAATGAACCCAGACATTCTTGATAAAAATATGCTGCCATCTACCAGGATGATAAAGATGAAACAAGGGTGGACATTTCAGAAAGACAATGATCCCTTAAAACTAAAGATCAGTGTTCATATAAGAGCCCCACTGACCCTTCAAGATTTGAGTGTTTGTGTGGAAGAATGGGCCAAAATCACACCTGAGCAATGCAGGCAACTAGTTTGTCCATAGAGGAGGCATCTTGAAACTGTCATTAACAACAAAGGTTCAATACAATTTCCCTGTGCAATTTCACATTATTACACATAACTTAATTTATGGACATACAGTATATAGTTTGATTTTTGTGAATGTGTTGATTTCATGGGTTGCTACCAGCATCTAGTGAAAATAGCTCCTTTACAAATATTTACTGGGAAAAATGGTGACATGTTCAATACTTATTTTACGCACTGTATGTGTCATTTCTTCATCACAAAGTATCAGTGTTGTGTTCTTGTGAAACCTCTGTACCAAGTCTTGTTTTCCTGTTACCTGTTTCATGTTTAGATCTAGATTTTTGACCTCAGTCTGTTTCCTGACTTTGTTCTCACTCCTGCCTGTTTGTCTGTTTGCTGATCACCTGACCTCTGTCAGTTTTGACTTTAGTGTTAGTGTTTTTGGATTGTTTGTCTACTCCACCTGCACTTGCCTTCACCTCCATATTTCACTTTGCCCACATGACAGAGGTCTCAACACCTCTTCTCCATGACAGAATACTTCACCAAGCATGAATGCAGCAGTATGGAACAATGCCAAAATGATAATGCTATCTTCAAGCAATGGTATGAGCGAACAGGTCGTGGAGCTCTGCATTGGAGGCCTCCTTCAATGCCCCATCAACCTCTTTATGGAACAAGAATTGGAGTTTTGTGTTGGAGGCTGTCCTGATCCTGTTGCAAAACACATCAATGTCCCAAACCCTGTTCCTAACCTAGGCTGTGTTCATGTCCCAAACTGACTTTGCCTAGTGTTTTTGGATTGTTTGCAATGTGTTTATTAAAGTCTACTCCACCTGCCCACTCTGTGTTTACACTCTGATTTCTCAACATTCCCTCTCTGTAACATTTAACAGCATAATTAAAAAATAAAAAATTGGCTTTCAAAACACACAGCATTGCCAATATTACAATTCCAAGAAATGTGAAAGGACACTACTTCTCCCCATTTGGTTCACTGGTCATTATATATTTCAGATGATCTTGAGTATAAAAACATAAAACTGTAATAATGCATTATACAATAGTTGAGCTGCAAAATTTTCACATCCTTTGCCATCGACTCATCAACTTATTTTTAAGAAGATTGAAGCATTTGGAGATTCATTTGGAGGGTTAGGGAGAGCAAGAACTCTGTAGTTTTTGTATTGGAATGTCTGGATGCATTAGGCAGAGTTAATAATCCCACAACTCCGTCATTAGAGCCCTCACAGTGGAGCAACAGGAGAATGGCTTGGCAGCAAAACTGCAAGCAGCCAAAGTGAACACTTAAGCCCAGTTCACACTACAGGATTTTAAGCCCGATTTGCAAATTAACGAGCTCGCCGACAGATCAGTCTGTGATCGTGGGAAAATCAGCGGGTGATCAGCGCTCGGCAATCTTTATGTGTGATCTACTCAACGACGCCTCAAAGAGGCTCGCTGACACCTCGCTGACACCTCTCAGACAAAATCCAGATATCTGGCATGTTAAATATCTGGGACGATCAGCCGACTTGACATCACGTGGTGTCAGCTGTAGCTGCGACCTCCAGCCAATGAGAGAGCAAGTCAACAGGTTGAGGTCACCGGAAGAAAAGCAGCAGCAGCAACATGGCTTCAAAAATAGTGTGGACACAACATTTATTTTAATAAATTAACATTTATTTAGAGCGAGACTCCTGCCGACGTCCATTTTCAAAACAAACATCTACCAAAAGTCTCGCGTCATTTCCGGATCCACCTGTCACGTGTGTTTTCGTGACAAAACGTGTGTTGGGGATGGCGTTGAGTGACAAGAGTTGTTGTCAGATGGTGTGGTGTGCGACCCCCTCTTGTGGATCATTTATGAAGCGTCGCATAGTGTGAACACCACAAGGACAAAAAGACATACAGTGAAGTCCTGTAGTCTGAACAGCAAAGCGATCTGCCGACGGTTAAAGTCTTGTAGTGTGACCAAGCCTTAAGGCTCAGTCATGTCTAACAGGTTTGCTCTTCTCATCGTTTCAGCAACAACAAATGAGTGGTGTAAAGGGCATTAGACAGTGGATGCCAACTACCTTCCTCCTGCTTAACTCGGACAAGACAAAAGTACTTATACTAGGACCACATGCAGTAAGCTTTCTGATTACAGTGTAACTCTGGATGGTCTTCTGTTTCATCATGTGCAGCAGTAAAGGACCTCGGCATGATTATTGATCTTCCAAAGCAGGGGAGAAACATGCAAATGCATTAGATGAACAGTAAATATTGGTAAATAAAATAAGCACTTTGAACAAGTGAGTGGGAGCTACTCACATTCGGGGACATGTTACACTTATGTGTCAGAACGTTTTAGAAAAAAAACATGTTCTTCGAAAACAAGTACTTTGTTGATGCTGAGCAGTGGTTAACACTTAACTTAGCAAGGCAACATTACAAAACTATATCAGCATAAAGAATCAAGCCATATGACAAAATGTCTGTAAGATAACAGATACTAGAAGTACTTAAGGATGTGGTAACTTTTTAAACATTAGCAATTACATAATACTGTAATACATCAACAATATATAACTAATGTATAGTTCACTCTCACTCTTATCATGTTCTGTGTATTTTCCAGGATATTTGTACTTTTTTTAAGTGTACAATTATACAATATTATCATCCTGAAAGCATCCCTAAAGGAACACCATTAATTAGTCTGGAGCCTTGACAAGACATGCTTTTATGGAATATAACATACATTTTCCTTAATATGTAGATAGTCATTCTGAAGATTTCAGGAATATATCCTTGTGTAGGAGATTTGTTTTAATAATGGAAATAAAGTTTAGATAACATGGAAAGTCAAAAACTGGAAGTCAAGCAGTCTTACCCTCAATATAGTCATCTTCAGCCTCATCGCTAAAGGAGAACAGGCAGATCCATGTATGTAAATCAGGAGTCCGGTTAGAAGAATCTGGCTTTGGAAAGACAGAGTTCCTCTCGTGATCCAGTATTCTGAGAAAGTTACAGCAGGCCTCCTCACCCTTGTTTAAGACCCAGTCCAATATCCTCCTGGTTTTGTTGGAATTTTCTGGTTCTGCCGCAATTTCTCTAATTTCATTGCCATTGAAAATATTCTGTTGGTGAAGTTTTTCAACAATTAGAGGCAGGTTTTGTAGCCATCTGACCAGGTTTTCATGAGCATCTTTTATATACTGTCTGGCATCTTGATTTGAAGAAGCCATATTGATGTCGTTATTTCTTCAACTTCATAAGCCGACCAATCTATGATCTGAAAAAAGTCGCAATTAATTAGAATAAGTCATCAATACAGATACATTTTTATTGTTAGTTCAATTAGGTTTCAATTAACTAAGCAACACAATAAATACTCAACAGTAGTTCAACTAGGGGTTCTCAAATTAGGGGTTAGACCCCAACATGTGGTTGTTTGATTTACAAATAGGGTTGCAAAATAAACTCTCAATTTTTCTCTTTTGTTTTATATACCTTTTTATTTATTTTATAAAATAATATAATAAAATCACCAACTATAAATACAGATTTTGTGTGCTACTATGTTGTTTTTTTGTTACTGTTACTGGGTGACACATCCTGTTTAAATTAGAAGTGTTCATGCTAATGTGGCCATACAGCACTAATTGCTGTAATAAATATTAGGGCTGAAACGATTCCTCGAGTAACCTGAGTAATTCGAATACAAAAACTAAAGCTTCGTTTAGTCCATTTACTGTAACCACACACAGAGAAGATTCAGGACAAAGAAAACAGCACAAAGTTTTCAAAGTTTGGGATCATTTCAAACTAAGACAGACAGAAAACTCTGTACAGTGTGATTACTGTAAGACTGAACACTACAAGACAACACTACAAGTTCCATACTTCAACATCTCAACCGCTGTGAAGTTAGTCTGATATTCAGACATTAGACATTCGGAAGTGGTATTTTAGAGACCATTAACAAATAAAAATCATTGAAGACATATTTTGGGATAATAAGAGGTGTACCTCATGGGGGGTTCCAATTAGATTATTTTGGTACTAGTTTTGGGTCACAAGGTCACATGACCTAGAAGGTAATGAAGGAGTAGTGATTTTTTAAATAAAAAAATGAATCAATAATTACAAATTAATTCACATTACGCATAATTACTACTATCTATTAATTAAATTATTATTAATAAATTAACAGAAACTGTATGCAATGACGCATGGCATGTGTATTTAAGAAGAAATTGGAATAACTGGGGCACGTAGCCAGGTAAGGAACAAGTACCACATACAGAAATTTGTCGTCGGTCCCTAAAATACCGCTTCCAAATGTCTGTCTAATGTCCGAATATCAAACTAACTTCACTGTGTTAATATCACATTCACACAAAGTCCCCACTTTAAGTCCACAGAGTCAATACAAGCTTCACACTTAGCTTAAAACAATATGATTGCTATTTGAAAATAAGAAGAGCAAGGCCCTTAACCCTCTCTGCTCCAGGGGCGCTGTATCATAGCTGACCCTGCGCTCTGACCCCAACCGCCAAGGATGGGATATGCGAAGAAAAGAATTTCACTGTACTGTAATGTATATGTGACAAATAAAGGCAAATTATTATTATTATTATTATTTATTAAGGCCAGTATAAATGTCTGTGGATTGTGGCTACATGTAGTGACTATTTAAGAGCGTAAATCAGTATGGTGGCTAGTTATGATGCCTCACTGTTATGATGGACTCTTGTTCTTGTTCCAAGTTTCCTTCCTGTCCACTAATTTTTGCCTCTTACAAAAACCACAAAGTCTTCCAGGAAGACAGTAAAGGCTTATGTCCTGCTTGAGCTGTAGTTAGACTGAAACCTCAAAGTTAAGTTGCACAACATAAATGCAATGTTTAGGTTTTATTATTATTATTATTAATTATTATTATTATTTTGTACTGTTTACCTTTTTTTTGAAGTAATAAAGTTTTTTTTATTTGTATATTTGTATTTGCATTTTGAATGTCAATGGCACTAAATAGGTTTAGATTTTATTTTCATTTTTCTAAATAGGAAACAACTTGGTTGTTCATTTTAAGAGACCTGTCTTTTTTCTCTTGCATATTTAGTATTCGTCTTTAATAAAGGAAAAATACTTCTTATCCGATTACTCGATGGAATAATTGGTAGAATACTTGATTACTAAAATAATCTATAGCTGCAGCCCTAATAAATATAAACAACAGAATTTTGTCTCAAATCACATACTTATGTACTATTCAAGACCTGAGTAACATTAAATGGTTTTCCTAATTACGCTAAGAATTAAAAAAAAAAAAAAAAAAACCTCATGTAGCCTGCAAATTTCTCTACCTAAAGATTATATCAGTCTTTTAGATTTTCTAGATTAGTGAATACTAATGTATTCTCAAAGGTTTTTTTTTATTATTATTTAATAAAGAATAATCATGAAGATAGTGGAAAGTTTTGAGAGACAGAGCTTGTCTGTATGTGTATTAGTTATGCATCAAATACACTACTGACAGAAAGTTAAGGATATTGGGCTTTGGGGTGAAATTTCAGGATGCACCTAAAATGCACTATAACCTTTACAGGTGAACTTAATTTGATCTTCTCTACACTTTTGAATGCACATCTCCAACTGTTCAGTGTTTCAGTACTTTCTGCAGAACTTGCTGTTCTCTAACAAGGTGCTTAACGGCAAAATTCACAACTGGGGTTTGATCCATGAATCCACCAATAAATTTTCTGGTTCAATTAGAATTGGTATTTAAACAGTCCTCTTCATCATGCTGTTCACATTCTGACATCATGAGACCAAGACCACACCTAACAATTGATCAACAGAACCTCACCATTGTGAGGCTTCAAACAGGATGTTCTCAGAGGGAAGTGGCCACTGAGCTTAGAGTGTCACAGAGTGTCATCAGCAGGTTGGGAGAGAGATACAGAGAGACTGGAAGAGTCACAGAAAGGCATAGAAGTGGACGTCCTTTGGCCACATCCCACGTTGATGACCGCTTCATTGTGAACAGTGCCCTGCAGAACCAGATGATGAATGCCACTCAACTCCAGGCACATTTAAGGGAGGTGAGAGGCTCCCAAGTGTCACGTCAGACCATTCGAATCCATTTACATCAGCGTGGTCTGTGTGCTAGACGACCTGCAAGGGTACCTGACCACACCACCAGGCACAGGCGTCATCGTCTTGCATGGGCCAGGGAGCATTTATGCTGGACGAGGGACCAATGGGCCTCAGTGCTGTTCTCTGATGAAAGTCGATTCACGTTGAGCAGAAATGATGGCCGCCAACGATGTTGGAGACATCAAGGAGAGCGCTATGCATCAGCCACTGCTGTCAACAGACGAGCCTTTGGTGGTGGTGTTGGTGTTACAGTCTGGGCAGGTGTGTCTTCTCAATACAGAACTGCCGTAGATCTTGTGAATGGTACAGTGACAAGCCAATACTACCTGAATAACATCATTAATCCAGTCATTGTGCCCCTGCATGAACAACACAGGCCTAATTTCATCTTCATGGACGACAATGCTCCAGCTCATCGAGGAGCATCATTAGGGAACGGCTGCTGGAGGCTGGGGTACCTCAAATGGAGTGGCCTGCACTTTCTCCAGACCTGAATCCCATAGAAAACCTCTGGGATCAGCCGAGTGGCCGTGTAGAGGCTCGTAACCCTGCACCCCAGAACCTCAATGACCTGAGGGCCGCCCTTCAAGAAGAGTGGAATGCCATGCCTCAGCAGACAATAAGTCGACTCGTGAACAGCATGAGACGTCGTGGTCAAGCTATAATTGATGGTCAAGGGCACATGACAAATTATTGAGACATTGAGATTTTTTGTTGTGGTATACCCACCACTGTTGTTGGCTTTTGTTTCAATAAATTGTTTGAGATGAGGAAATCACCATTGCAGCTTCTACTTAAATGCCCTACTTTCATGATATAATATCACTGTAGCGTGAACTTTTTACATTTTCCATAAATTTCACCCAAAGGCCAAATATCCTTAACTTTTTGTGAGTAGTGTATAACATTTTACTTATGAATACAATCATTCTAATTTCATATAATGCCCTGTGATACTCAACCTACCACATTAATAGGCTATTATAAGCAATGCTTGAAACTACATTGTTATGTACTAAGTACTTATAGAAACTGATTATTGTAGTAATTATTCAAATAAATAATCTAACCATAAATGTCGGAATTTGTCATGCTGGCATTTTTATAATCTACCGTAATGTTATAATTTTTTTCCAATCTACAACCTATTTTCCTTAAAATGGTACATTTCTTCAAACATTTGATTTCTTTTTAATGTTCTACTGTGAGTAAAATATAGGTTTATGAGTTTTGCATTCTGTTTTTATTTACATTTTACACAGCATCCCAACTTTAATGACTATATGAGTAACAACATATATAATAATTATATTATTATATTACATTATATTATATTATATTATATTATATTATATTATATTATATTACATTATATTATATTAATTATATTAAATAATGGTGAATATTCATTAAATTAGTCTTATTGATGGACTGAGGGGTATTTTGAATGACATACAATTGAAAAATGTATTTATTCCTGCCTTGTGGTTCAGGGCTTCTGTAGGAATATAAAGGCTGCAAGGAATATTACTTTTATTTTTTCAGTATTTTTTCATTATATTTTGCTGATGATATAAAATGAAATGTTCAAGGCTTGTATTAGTATTTGTGAATTATAAAACTGGATTTTAATAATGTTCAGTGTGGGTTAAGGATTGAGGTGACAGAACATTTATAATGTCACATTCCGTTCGCCCAAGGATATGGGATCACCTGGATCAGAGCAGGAAGGCGTGATAAGGCGTCAAAAATAAAAAAAATATAAAAATGAAATGCGTAAAAATAAGAGGCAACTCGCTGGTTATTTTATGGCTAAAAATATGTTTTTGGTTATTTCTAGAAAACGGAAGTAGAAGATCATTGCACGTGCCCATCACCGCGCCTGAATTCATATTAAATCTAATAAACATGTCCAGAATTCTCCAGAAACGGCTGGTTTAGAGAATGAATGTGAAAACATGATCTTTAAAGTTATTTTTCAGATATAATAATCCTGGATAGAATAAGACATAGAAAACGCTCACTGCCTTCAGCGAAGTCTCACAAAACCGAAAGTAACAGTTACTGTAGTATTTTTATGGCAGCTCTTCTAGATACCCGGAAATAAATGCGGGAATATAAAATGCGAAGCGAAGCTCACAACTGATTATTGGTTATAAAGCAGTAATTACAGTGAAATGATACACTTTACTGTGAGAGAGAATGAGACTGATTCCCTGCGATTCTGCTCCGCGTTACGAACTTTACTCTTCCTGAACGGAGGCAAACTTAATGGTGGACAGCTACAGCTTCTGCTTCTTCTTCATCCTCCTTCTCTTCTTAGGAGCATTATCGCCACCTACTGTACTGGATGTGAAGTAAGCTTACGTACAGTATCTCACAAAAGTGAGTACACCCCTCAGATTTTTGTAAATATTTTATTATATCTTTTCATGTGACAACACTGAAGTAATGCCCCTCTGCTCCAATGTACAGTAGTGAGCGTCCAGCCTGTATAACAGTGTAAATTTACTGTCCCCTCAAAATAACTCAACACACATTAATGTCTAAACCGTTGGCAACAAAAGTGACTACACCCCTAAGTGGAAATGTCCAAATTGCGCCCAATTAGCCATTTACCCTCCCCGGTGTCATGTGACTAGTTAGTGTTACAAGGTCTCAGGTGTGAATGGGGAGCAGGTGTGTTAAATTTGGTGTTATCGCTCTCACACTCTCTCATACTGGTCACTGGAAGTTCAACATGGCACCTCATGGCAAAGTACTCTCTGAGGATCTGAAAAAAAGAATTGTTGCTCTACATATATATTTTAATATTTTATTATATCTTTTCATGTGACAACACTGAAGAAATAAATAAAATATTATATATGAGATATTTTTGCATTATTTACATCATTACAAACTGAAAATTTGATTTTTGCACAAGTATTTGAACCCCTTTATTTAGTAGCTTGCGGCACCTCATTTTGCTGCCATTACTTCAACCAAACATCTTCTGTAACCACTGACTAGTCTCTCACATCTGCCTTTATACTCATAATTTTAACATTTTTACATACAGGATTAAATACATATCTGGAAAAGTACACCCAAACAAGGCATGTAGGAATTCTTCCAGTCACAAGCTAAAAGCTGGAACATGTTGCAGCAGGCCTGAAAGAGGAGGACATAAAAGACACCCATTGTCGGAACTCAGAGTCCCTCTCTGAGTGGACACTTCAGGGTGGTTCTGGAGTCTTTTTTTTCAATTACCAATATTGTCAAAAATCAGATATTTTAGATCAAAAATATAGAAGCAATAAAGAAATAAAGAATTGCTCTAGGCTTGGATGAGAAGAAGCAGCAGGCTTTATTGAAAAAATTTCACAGAAATTGGCACATAGATTCATGCTCAATGCGGTCAAGTGTGGCCCCCTGCACAAATCCCCCAGTATATATACATTCTTACATCCTAATCCAGTTACCCAACCTTACTGGTTTCATCTATTTTTAGGATTGTTTTGAAGTTAAATAATCCCCCCATATCAAA
The DNA here is from genome assembly GCF_019097595.1 of Hemibagrus wyckioides. NCBI lineage: Eukaryota > Metazoa > Chordata > Actinopteri > Siluriformes > Bagridae > Hemibagrus > Hemibagrus wyckioides. The sequence continues at coordinate 13,853,098 of NC_080721.1, read as the reverse complement.
AAAAACAACCCCAACTTTCTTTAACCTTCATCTATAGCTGAAACTCATGTGACATGCTGTCTGTGGCCTTCATACGGCCTATGTGTCACGGGTTTTAATTTAACACGTATTAGTAGTTGCTGAACTGTTTGGCCTCACTAATTATACCTTATTTATAAACTTATTTAAACCAAAACATTTATTTTTATTACACATTTATTTTTATTATTTATGTTTTACCCTAAATTATAATGTTCCATATACTTGTGTACTTGTTTTTTCATGTATTGCTCATGGTGGTTGCCTGGCAATTACTTAGAATACTAAGTCTTCACCATTCTTTAAGGGAAGGCTGCTATCCTTATTTACTTAGTTTTCACTCATTGCCTAAGTGATGTGATAATGTGGTAAACTTAATAGCTCTGCTACTTAGTTTAGTTTGGATCAAGTTGAATGCTTTTTTTTTTTTTTACATTCCCATGGGAGACTTACCTCCATCCTTCTACCTGGGTAAGTTACCTCTTATTCACATAGGTCAGGGCCTAATTCCCTACGCTGCGATATATTTTTCTGCATTATAGTATATAAAAGTTTATATTAGTTTTAAATTTTAAAAAATTATCTTATGCTCTCTCGAACATTCGTATCAGTGTCGTCTAAGACTGAAGGATTGTTATGGTGTTCTCTCCGCTTGTTAATCTGTTTTAGGGAGGACATATGCAGTTGTATTGACAGACTATGTTCTTTTTTTATTTTATTTACGCCAGTCATGGACCGCAGATGTGGCAGACATTCCAGGAACAATTTTCTAGGCCACAGGCCCAGACAAATGTCCCTGGACGAATATCGGCAACTCTGCCACATGGTGAGACTCCTGACCTACAGACAATCAGCCGTGTTGTGAGTAGAAACAAACAATAAATCTGCCAAATAATACCAGGTTAAATTAATAACTGATACTATATATTATAAAGGCTAGCATTCTTAGCTATTAAAAAACATGCAGGGGGAATGATGGCCTAGTGGATAGCACGTTTGCTTCACACCACCTCTGTCGTGTGTGTGAAGTTAGCAAGTAGCTCTCTGTGATTTGGGGTTTCCTCCGGATACTCTGGTTTCCTCCCCAGTTGAAAGACGTGTTGCAGGCTGATTGGCATCCAAGAGCGTCACTTATGCATAAATGTGCTATCTTTTACCCAGCATGGAAGGTATACTGGAGTCTTCAACTAACACTAAAGAAAAACATTTAAATTAATCTCCACAAACTGGACTTTAATATTTTACATGTAATTATATTAAGGGAAACATCATTTACTGTTTATAATTCTAAGTGACAGCTGGGTTATTACAAGTAGTTAAAACAAATAAAAAGTTCCATATGTTAGTCTCAGATTTTTTTAATTAGTTATCTAAAAAGATCATCACTTACGCATCAGTTCCTGTAGTTTGAGATGTCCATCATCCTTAAGAGCTGTGAGCAGCTTCTTTCCCGAGTCTCCTATTTTATTCAAGACTAGATGCAGTTGTCTCAGATGTGAGGGGTTTTGTTTCAGAGCTGAAGTCAGAGCAGCACAGCCTTCATCTGAAATGCCACAGTCCACCAACCTACAGACACACAACACACTCTTTACTTTCTTAGTGAAGTCTAATGTTTCTCATTTATTTTTCGTTGTTATTTTGTTATGTTTTGTAAATTTAGGTTGTGCAGCAGTGTTGTGTTGTTGAGAGCAGTAGTTTCATCTGTGGTGTCTATCCATTTACAACATTGCTATCACAGTACTACTCTCTGTGGAATGTGTCTGTGGAACTTCTGAGTAATCTGAGATTAGTCATGTCAACCCGACTTCTTTAGTTAGATTGAAATGTTTCACTACTCATCCCACCAGCTTCTATGTGGTCCAGTGCAGTGAAGAGTGTTCAGAGCTCTACACCGGGGAGACAAAACAACCACTAAATAGGAGGATGTACCAACACAGAAGCACAGTACCTGCATCTGTGGGACAGAGACACATACTTGAGGATAAGGTACACATCTTGAAAGGAGAACACAGATGGTTTAAGAGAGGAGTGAAGGAGGCCATCTATGTCCAGGTGGAAAATCACCTCCTAATTTAATGGTTTCATGATGTGTTTTGATGGTGTTTTAGGGAGAGTAGCAACAGCACTGAACTTGTAATTTGTCTTATTGTGGACTGAGTAACACATTTTTGGAGCTTTTCTCCAACAACATATCTATGCAAAATGTTTTTTTAAAAGACTTCTTATAACATTTATATTTTGTCATGTTACAACCAAAAACATAAATGTATTTTATTTTGGATTTTATTGGGATTTTATGTGATCGACCAACACAAAGTGGCACATAACTGAGAAGAGGAATTTTTTACTATTAAATAGCTGAAAAGTGCAGCATGTGCAGCAAGTGGGGGTGGTGTGTTCATGGTGATGTACAGTGTTAGACTTCCACCACACATAGTGTTTTGCATTTAGGCCAAAAAGTTTTGGTCTCATAAGATCAGAGCACCTCCTTCCCATGTTTGTAGTGTCCCCCACATGGCTTGTCGCAAACTGCAAATGGGACTTCTTATGGGTTACTTTCAACAATGGCAGTAAGTGCATGACTAATAGTTGTCCAGTGGACAGATTCTCCCACCTGAGCTGTGGATCTCTGCAGAGCTACCATGGGCTGCTTCTCTGATTAATGCTCTCCTTGCCCATCCTGTAAGTTAAGGTAGATGGTCCATGTCTTCATAGGTTTGCAGTTGTGCCATAGTCTTTCCATTTTTGGATGATGGATTGAACAATGCTCCCTGAGATGTTCAAAGCTTGGGAAATATATATTTTTTTTGCTTTAAACTTTTCCACAACTTTATCCCTGACCTATCTGGTGTATTCCTTGGGCTTCATGACGCTGTTTGTTCACTAATGTTCTCTAACAAACCTCTGAGGGCTTCACAGGAAAGCTGTATTTATACTTAGATCCACTGGATTTTAGTTAGGGGCATCAGAGTAAAGGTGGCTGAATACAAATGCATGCCACACTTTTTAGATTTTTATTTGTAAAAAAAAATTGTTTAGAATTATGTGCCACTTTCTGTTGGTCTATCACATAAAATCCCAATAAAATGCATTTATGTTTATGGTTTTATGTTCAAGCAGTTTCAAAAAAGTCCTGCAGAAATATTTCAAACTTACTAAAGTATCTGGTGAAGTTTCCACGATAAGACAAAACACTGAACAGTAGTGTTCTTAATGGAAGAGCATAATTGGGGAAAAGTGCCCCATGATGACATTTAAAAAAACTCCAAAACACTTGGTCATTCAAGATTCAAAGGACTTTATTAATCCCAGGGGGAAATTCCTTAAATTCCATATGATGACAATCTAGGAGCTGAGTGCACTGGGGTAGAATGCACTGTAGAGGCTTATGAAAGAAAGTACCATGAGTTGGTTGAGCAATGCAAAAACCAGGGCTGAAACACTGGCTGTGAACTAGCTGAAGTCAGCTGTAGACCCCAGGAACACCACAGGATGCATATATCAATAGAATCAACAGAAAGAATAAATTGAGAGGAATGAAGCCATGAGATGTTAACTATCTCTCTAACTAAAATTATTATAATGTGTGGAACATGTAAGCCATTTAATCATATTTTTCTCTGTTATTTCAAGTTGGTGATTTATTTAAACAATGCACTCTCCTCTAAAGAACAATGAACCTAAATCCTGTGCTTCAGTCCCAATATTAGAGAAAGTGTCTGACTAAGGATCAGGTTTCAGGATTCATGTGACTCTCAGAGAGATGATCTTACCTCAGTGTCTCCAGTTTACAGAGAGGATTCTCCAGTAGAGCAGAGAGACTCTTCACTCCTGAGTCTCCTAGATTATTCCCAGACAGATCCAGGTCTCTCAGGTGTGAGGGGTTTGATCTCAGAGCTGAAGTCAGAGCAGCACAGCCTTCATCTGAGTAATCACAACCACACAACCTGCAGACACACAATAACACACTCTTCATTAAAAGATCTTTTCTTAATTTTTTTTTGTGTAAATTTGCTTTCTAATTCAGAGTGACATGACGATTTAATATCACCTGTACATTATAGATGGATCACACTATTAATCACAAATGGAAATTCACGTATTATAGCGGCAGCAAAAATCAGAAGGACCAAGTAAGAAATATTCAAAACTATAAAAATAAGACACAATGATAAGTCATCAACAGACAGAGACTTAACTAAGATTTTTTTGTTAAGTGTAAAGCATTTAAGGACTTTCAACATTCATGTGTTGTTATCATTAGTGTCTGGTTAAATATTCTGTTCAGGGTTTGTGACATTAGCAGTAATTAGTTTTATATATGATTCTGTCCATTCAGTACGGTGGACAAACAAAACAAGTGCAAAACAAAAGAATAACTAACTTCCTGTATATTCTAAGTGACAGATGTCTCATCCAATCAGCGGAAGAAATCCAATGGCAAATTATACCTACCTTTTCCGGTTTGTCTCAATTGTCGTGTATTTAGATTGTTTTTTTGTTTTCGTATGTTATTTTGTTTTGCACTTTTTGCCCACAATTCAGACCTACAGCAGATCGACATTTGAACCAGAAGACTGACAGTTTCGCTGGTATTTTGAGCTCTTCTTTTGAAATATGCCTTGATGTGGCACTGATGATCTTACCTCAGTCTCTCCAGTTTACAGAGAGGATTCTCCAGTAGAGCAGAGAGACTCTTCACTCCTGAGTCTCTGAGTTTATTCCCTGACAGATCCAGTTCTCTCAGGTGTGAGGGGTTTGATCTCAGAGCTGAAGTCAGAGCAGTACAGCCTTCAACTGAGAAATAACAACTACACAACCTGCAGACACACAATAACACACTCTTCATCACCATATTTATATATTTAACCTTCAAAATATCTTCAAAAATTATTTCAGTGTAAAATTATCATCAATGAAAATGAAATGTGGATTCTAGTCCGTGATCTACTGAACCAGAATTTATTGATTGAGACTTCTGAGGACTTCTGTATGTCCACGCTCTGCAAATATCAACATATTAACACAAATCCTATGAACACATAAGAACATAACAGTGGAGCAATAACAAAAGATACACAGCAAAGTAGATAAAACTCAGTAGAGTGTGCAGAATAAGTTGTACATTGCAATTACGTAAAAGAAAAATAGCAGAAGTGCTGCAAACCACTTGCAAATTGGATGTGGGTGGTTTTTCGAAACATGCCTTCACCTAAAATATCTACTGGTCAACTGAATTTGGATTTGGAGTTAGCCACGTTCACTCCATAAACAGTGGGGCATGGTTTCAGAAGGGACATCAGACAAGTCATTTGTGAAATGATTATATAAAAATTTATTATTACATGGGTGAGTAGCAGCCTGTGGCGTAGCTAGACTCCTCATGCACACACCATTCAACAAATGGCCTTGTCAGTCAGACAAAATGTCTCTAAGCCAACACACTAGCTGCTTCAGCAGCTATTCAAATTTTTTTACATCACAAAAACTTGTAATTTTACCAAGAGTTTAACATGGAGTCTGTGTCTTAGTGAGGATCAGGTCATGTGACTCTCAGAGAGATGATCTTACCCCAGTGTCTCCAGTTTACAGTGAGTTTTCTCCAGTAGATCAGAGAGACTCTCCACTCCTGAGTCTCCTAGATTATTACAGGACAGATCCAGTTCTCTCAGGTGTGAGGGGTTTGATCTCAGAGCTAAAGTCAGAGCAGCACAGCCTTTATTTGAGACACGACAATCACGCAACCTGTAGAGATAATAATAATAATAACACACTCATCAATAGATCTTCATCTTGGTATAATAATTACTTTAAAAATTAAGTAAATGATCTGTAAAATGCATAAGGATTTAATTTCACCTGTTTACCCTGATTAACTGTACATCCCTTCCAAATGATTTACACTGAGGTTTGTATCATACAGTTTACTGTTACGTACAAATGTTTATATTATTTATGTCACCCCACTGAAACATTAATTTGCTACTAAAATGCTAAGTAATGCTAAATCATCATCATTATTATTATTATTATTATTATTATCATCATTATACACTGGCCAAAACATTACATTGTTACTGAGATTAATTGATATAAAGAGTAAGCTATGAGTATGTCATGTTTTGTGTAACTGTTTCTGTATTGTTCTGCAAACGTCCCTAATTTCAAAGTATAATGGAGTATATATACTCTATTATATATTATAAAAATATAATATAGCTATTATATATTATTATTATATAACTTGTATTTTGTATGCATGTAGTATTGTTTGGCAGCTGATAATTTGCTGTAATAACTTGTACCAAGAGTTATTGTGATTTCAGAGATCTTACCTGAGTGTCTCCAGTTTACAGTGAGGATTCTCCAGTCCAGCAGAAAGACACTTCACTCCTAAGTCTCCTAGTTTACTCTCAGACAGATCCAGTTCTCTCAGTCTGGAGTATTCAGAGCTGAGCACAGAGGCCAAAGCTTCACAGCTTTTCTCTTTAAGTGTTACATGCTGAATGCTGAAGAAAATGAAATAAAACATATTATCTAACACTAGTGCAAATTATTTAGTCCTTAAAGTTTACCCTGTTCATTCTCATTTTCTTATGTGCCAAAAGGTCATTTCTGACCCTGCCCAAAAAAAAAAAAGTCCATATGTCATGCCAACGAACCTGTATTATTTTTATCTACACACTTATTTATTCAAGCATTCATTCATTCATTCACTCATTCATTGGCTAAAAATATCCTCTATCATGTTGTTCGTATCAGATGGGCTGGTCTGAGTTTTTCTGAAACTCCAACAAGCATCCCATCCCAATGATCAGTCTGTAATTTTAAATGGTAGGTTTATCTGAACAGTGAGAGGCAGAATAACAAAAAAATCCAGAAAAACACATTTCAGAAAAGTTCTACATTGATTTGCATTTTATTGAGTGAAATAAGTATTTGATCCCCTTTGCAAAACATGACTTAGTACTTGGTGCAAAACCCTTGTTGGCAATCACAGACGTCAGACATTTCTTGTAGTTGACCACCAGGTTTGCACACATCTCACATCTCAAGGAATTTGGGCCCACTCCTCTTTGCAGATCCTCTCCAAGTCAGCTGACCCTTCAGCTTCCTCCACAGATTTTCTATGGGATTAAGGTCTGGAGACTGGCTAGGCCACCACAGGACCTTAATGTGCTTCTTTTTGAACCACTCCTTTGTTGCCTTGGCCATGTGTTTTGGGTCATTGTCAGGCTGGAATATCCATCCACGACCCATTTTCAATGCCCTGGCTGAGGGAAGGAGGTTCTCACTCAAGATTTGATGGTACATGGCTCCATCCATTGTCCCTCTGATGCGGTGCGGTCGTCCTGTCCCCTTAGCAGAAAAACACCCCCAAAACATAATGTTTCCACCTCCATGTTTGACAGTGGGGATGGTCTTCTTGGAGTCATAGGCGGCATTCCTCCTCCTCCAAACACGGCAAGTTGAGTTGATGCCAAAGAGCTGGATTTTGGTCTTATTTGACCACAACACTTTCACCCAGTTCTCCTCTGAATCATTCAGATGTTCACTGGCAAACCTCAGATGAGCCTGTACATGTGCTTTCTTTAGCAGGGGGACCTTGCGGGCGCTACTGGATTTCAGTCTTTCACGGTGAAGTGTGTTACCAATTGTTTTCTTGGTGACTGTGGTCCCAGCTGCCTTGAGATCATTGACAAAATCCTCCAGTGTAATTCTGGGCTGATTCCTCGCCGTTCTCATGATCATTGAAACTCCATGAGGTGAGATCTTGCATGGAGCCCCAGACCGAGGAAGATCGACAGTCCTTTTGTGTTTCTTCCATTTGGGAATAATCGCACCAACTGTTGTCACCTTCTCACCAAGCTCCTTGGCGATGGACTTGTAGCTCATTCCAGCCTTGTGTAGGTCTACAATCTTGTCCCTGACATCCATGGACAGCTCTTTGGTCTTGGCCATGATGGAGAGTTTGGAATCTGATTGATTGCTTCCTTCTGTGGACAGGTGTCTTTCATACAGTTAATGAGCTGAGATTAAGAGCACTCCCCGAGAGTGCTCCTACTGTAATCTCAGCTCCTTACCTGTATAAAAGACACCTGGGAGCCAGAAATCTTTCTGACTGATAGGGGATCAAATACTTATTTCACTCATTAAAATGCAAATCAATGTAGAACTTTTCTGAAATGCGTTTTTCTGGATTTTTTTGTTGTTATTCTGCCTCTCACTGTTCAAATACACCTACCATTAAAATTACAGACTGATCATTTCTTTGTCAGTGGGCAAACGTACAAAATCAGCAGGGGATAAAATAATTTTTTCCCTCACTGTAGTTAAAGAGATAAGTAATTCTCCCCATACTGATGTTTGAACATTAACTGAATCTCTTGACATGTATCTGCATGATTTTTACTGAGAAGATATATTTTTAAAGGCTCATTTTGTTTTATGTAATGGAAATTTGCTGGCTTAATTTATTTATATGCTTTGACATGTATCTTACGTGTTTAGGTTAAAAATATACACAGTATATGTTACATTTTGTCCCAGTGCTTTCCTTTTCTCTCATTCTAACAGTAACAGTTATAGTTAGATTTACTTACACTGATTTTCTGGATGCTGCAATCACAGGCTTCACCTTCAGAAGAACCAGATCTGTTATCCTCTCTGTACTATATTTATTCAGGTCAAATTCCTCCAGATCCTGTTCTGAGGTCAGTAACACAAACACCAGAGCAGACCACTGTGAAGAAGAGAGTTTTCTTTGTTTTCCAGATTTCAGGTAGCGTTGGATTTCCTCCACTAGAGAATTATCACCCAGTTCATTCAGACAGTGGAACAGATTGATGGATTTCTCTTCAGGAGGATTTCTTCTAATTATCTGCTTAATGTAATGAACCGTTTCCTCTTTGCTGTCGAAGCTACTTCCTCTCTGTGATAAGGCATGTAAGAGTTTCTGATTGGACTCCAGTGAGAGACCCAGAAGAAAGCGAAGGAAAAGGTCCAGATGTCCAGTCTTAGTTTCCAAGGCCTGATCTACAGCAGACTTCTGGACATCTGAGATTGTGTTAAAAACCTGACTGTGTTTAAGAACATTAATCTTTTTCTTCATGAAGGTCTGGTGCACATACAGAGCTGCAAGATGCTCCTGAATGGTCAGATGAACAAAGCAGTACACTTTACTCTGGTGAAGCCCAAACTCCTCTCTGAAGATCTGTGTACACACACCTGAGTACACTGCTGCTTCTCTCACATCAATGCCACACTCTCTCAGGTCTTCCTCATAGAAGATCAGGTTCCCTTTCTTCAGCTGCTGAAAAGCCAGTTGTCCCAGTTTAAGAAGCATTTCTTCATCACTCTCCTGCTTCTGTGAGTATTTTCCTCTTATGATGTTTGTCTGAATGATGAGGAAGTGTGTGTACATTTCAGTCAGAGTCTTGGGGATCTCTCCAGTCTCTGCTTCACCCAACATCCTCTCTAGAACAGTGGCTGAAATCCAGCAGAAGACTGGGATGTGGCACATGATGTAGAGGCTTCTTAATGACTTCAGGTGTGTGATGATGTTATTGGCCAGGCTCTGATCTCTGATCCTCTTCCTGAAATACTCCTCCTTCTGTGGGTCATTGAACCCTCGTATCTCTGTGACTCGATGCACACACTCAGAGGGGATTTGATCAGCTGCTGCTGGTCGGGAGGTGATCCAGATGAGAGCAGAGGGAAGCAGATTCCCTTTGATCAGGTTTATCAGCAGCTCCTGCACTGATGCTGATTCAGTTACATCACACACTCTCACTGTGTTCTGGAAATCCAGAGGAAAACGACACTCGTCCAATCCGTCAAAAATGAACAGAACCTTTTTCAATTTGGACATTTCTGTTTCTTTTGTTTCCTTAAAAAAGACATGAAGGAGCTCCATCAGACTCAGTTTCTGGTCCTTCATCAAATTCAGCTCTCTGAAAGGAAGTGGAAATATGAGGTGGACGTCCTGATTTGTTTTCCCTTCAGACCAGTCCAGAATGAACTTCTGTACAGAGACTGTTTTTCCGATGCCAGCGACTCCCTTTGTCAGAACAGTTCTGATGGGTTTGTCTTGTTCAGATGAGATCTTTGTCAGAACAGTTCTGATGGGTTTATCTTGTTCAGATGAGGTCTTTGTCAGAACAGTTCTGATGGGTTTGTCTTGTTCAGATGAGGTCTTTGTCAGAACAGTTCTGATGGGTTTGTCTTGTTCAGATAAAGGCTTAAAGATGTCATTGCATTTGATTGGTGTTTCCTCTCTTGTTGTTGTTCTCCTGGATGCTGCCTCGATCTGTCTCACCTCATGTTCATTATTGACGTCTCCACTGTCTCCCTCTGTGATGTAGAGCTCTGTGTAGATCTCATTCAGGAGTCTTTGGGTTCCCAGGTTTATCATCTCTCCATTTAAACACTGAAACTTCTTCTTCAGATTTAATTTGAACTTTTTCTGGAATTCATTAACATCAGCAGATTGTGGTTCATGTCTGTAATAATGATGAAGCAGGGAGACAAGGTAATACATGGGGTATAATCATTACAGTTCATGATAATGAGTAGTTATGACAGACATTTGTTTATGATGTTCTCACTGTGCATTTTCATTATTCTACCTTATGCTTTCTATAATTTCAGTGTCACAGTCATGTCTTGGTTTTGATCTTACCCTGTATCTGTGATGATGTTCTTTTCTCTTTTGTCATCTGGCTTCTGTAGACTACTGGGAACAAATGTTATAGCTGTTAAAGGCAATAACTTTTACTAGTACAATACTGTAGGCTAAATGTTAGCTCTAATTTCACTAAAATTAGTCAGTAAATTGAATGCATTAACAAACACAGTTACATAAAACACATTAAACACAGCTACATTACTCCACTAAACAAATCATCTGTTAAAAATTATTGCAAATACAGATGCATATATTTTATAATAAAATATATGCATCTATATGCACAGATATGGAATTTCCTAACTCTATCCAGAATTATACTACAACATAGATGGGAGGTCAGTCCATCACATGTAGGGGCAATTTAGTCATCAGCCTATTTTGTGAGGGGAGATGATTTTTTTGTTATGATTTAAGAAAAATGTTGATCTTTGGTGTTTTTAATGATTAAATAAGTCTATGCTGTAATCCTATTTATTTTATTAATGGTGAATAATCACTTGTGTTCATATAAAGGATCTACCAATCAACAATGTTTTTATGCTGCACATTTAAGACATCCTGACATGTATAAATATTTACACTCCACTAAAGTATTTAGCTAGACTGGATTAAGACAATGTGAGTACAGCATTTCTCTCTGCAGTGACTTTAGATATGAGAAAGTGAATTATTTGACTGAGCCTTATTGCTTTTTATTGTCACCTCAAGTGACTGTTGACTGGTAATGTTGCCTAATAAAATCTTTTAAAGATTTAAAAATGTTTTGTTTGGTTGGTTGATTGGTGTTTTTTGTTTTATTACGATTTGATTTGTTGTTCTTACAAGTTCTCTAACATAAAATCAGCATGGCTGCTCACAGAAATAAGAAGAAATAAAGTTAGTTAATGTTAGTGTACTATACAATATGAACTGAAATTTAGTGATTTATACACATGCTCTTCAGTCTTTGCCTGATAAATTCATTTAGTGAGAGATTTAAAGAAATACTAATAGACACATCACTCTTCATGGTGGCATGACCAAATAAGAGTGTTCCATTTGCCAGCATTTTAATACAAATCAACAAAGTTTTTATGTTTCACATTTTTATACTCTTTCCACTAAAGTATTTAGCTAGACTGGAATAAGACACATGAATACAGCATTTCTCTCTGCAGTTACTTTAGATATAAGAATTATAAGATGTTACCTGTGTACAGGTGAGGAGTCTGCACCTTTAAAGTTCCAAGGAGGTACCATAGACCTGTCACTCTTCATGGAGATACAGCTGGGTGCTGGTGAGTCTGATCTCTGTCCCTGTAGTTTACTGCACAAAAACACAGACATAAAGCAGTAATTTCTTCAATCTTTATCACTGAATCTAATTATTTTACTGACCCTTACTATTACTTTTATTGTCACATTAAGTGACTGTTGATACTGTTTCAGCTGAACACAGTAGGTCCAAAAATGGCTGGGTGATGTTGCATAATAAAATTTGGTGGGGGTTGTGTGTGTTTTTGTTTTGTTTTGTTTTGTAATACATGACCATTTCTCAATTACAATTTCCTTTTTTTTTTGTTCTTACAAGTTCTTTTTTGTCATCACATGTGCAAAAGGTCATTCTAATCTACTTTAAATACTATAGTCTGAACTTAATTATTCAAATTATTCAATAAATTGAATGCATTAATCATTTTCAAAGAGCACAGTTAAATGCACAGCTACATTACTATACTAAACAGATCATCTGTTATAAATTATTGCAAATATAAGTGCATTTTTTTTTTTTTTTTATAAGAAAGCCTGCCAGAACGGATCACAGATATGGAACTCTATCCAAACTGTACAACACTCTCTGTCTCTCTCTCACACACACACACACACACTCTCTCTTTCACCTGTGTGGACACACACACACACACAACTTATATTGTTCGCTATTTATTGCACTACCTCAAACCCTGTTTTTATTTCATTACGCCGCTATGTTTATATTTATGTTTATGCCTATTTCTATTTGCACTACCTGAACCGCTGCTACACTGTACATCATTTCATTTTTATTCCATTTCATTTTTTTTTTTACATTTCCCTACACGTTATTTTTCTTTCGGTGCTAAGTGTCTTGTTTTTGTGTTGTCTTTTTCTTTTGTACCTACTGTTTTGCACTGTATTGTCTTTGCACTGTTTGCACCTAGCTGCACACTTTGCACTTTATGTGGCTAGGACAAAAACCTTGGTCCTAGCTCTGTGTTGTTTTTTCGTATTTGATCTTTATGTTGTATGTTTCTGTAGCACCAGGTCCTGGAGAAATGGTGTTTCATTTCACTATGTACTACGTCAGATATATGTGGTTGAAATGACAATAAAGCCTCTTGAATCTTGAATCCAGAATTATACTACAACATAGATGGGAGGTCAGTCCATCACATTTGGAGACAATTAGGTCATCAGCCCATTTTGTGGGGGGGAAAGGGTTTTTTTTGTCTTGGTGCAAGAAAAATGTTGATCTTTAGTATTATTAATTATTAAAGTAACTACATCTATATCTATACTGTAATCCTAATTATTGGCTTCATGGTGAATAATCATTTCTTGTGTTCATATAAAGGATATTTTATTTTCTATTAAATATTAGATAAATATTCCACACATCACTCTTCATGAAGACATGGCCAAGTTACAGTGATCCATTTTCCTTGATTTTAACAATGTTTTTATGTTCCACATTTTTATCAACTTTGAGACATCCTGAATTCATTAGATATGAGAACTATGAGCTGTTACCTGTGTACAAGTGAGGAGTCTTCATGTTTAAAGTTCCAAGGAGGATCCATAGACCTGTCACTCTTCATGGAGATACAGCTGGGTGCTGATGAGTCTGATCTCTTTATATGAAGTTTACTGCACAAAAACAGACATAAAGCAGTAATTTCTTCAGTCTTTATCACTGGATTTAATCATTTTACTGACCCTTGCTTTTACTTTTACTATAACTATAGTCAGTCTAATCTAGCCACTTTAATACTACAGTCTAAACTTTAGCCCCTAATTATTCAAGAAGTTGAATGCATTAATTTTCAAAGAACACAGTTAAATGCACAGCTACATTACTACATTATAAACAAATATACCTGATTTTTTTTTCTAAGAAAGCCTGCCAGAAAGGATCACAGATATGGAATTTCCCACCTCTATCCAGAATCATACTACAACGTAGACGGGAGGTCAGTCTATAACATTTGGAGGCAATTTAGTCATCAGCCTATTTTGTGAGGGTGAAGGGTACTTTTTTGTCTTGGTTCAAGAAAAATGTATGTCCAAATGGGGCTGGGTGATGTTGCATAATAAAATTGTTTTTTGTTTTTTTATTGTTATACACGAATTCTTGAATAAAATTTCCATTTTTTGTTCTTACATGTTCTTTTTTGAACACAGTTAAATGCACAGCTGCATTACTACACTAAACAGATCATCTCTTATAAATTATTGCAAATATAAATGCATTTTTTTATAAGAAATCCTGCCAGAAAAGATCACAGATATGGAATTTATGAAATTTCCAAAATGTATCCAGAATTATACTACAACAAAGATGGGAGGTCAGTCTATCACATTTAGAGGCAATTTAGTCATCAACCTATTTTGTGAGATGAGAGAGGCTTCTTTTGTTTCAAGAAAAATGTTGGTCCTCTCCATTTTTAAAGTAACTAATTCTATACTGTAATTCTGTTTATTTAATTCACTGTGAATAATTATTGCTTGTGTTCATATAAAGGATCTTTTATTTTCTATTAAATTTTAGATAAATACTCTACACATCACATCCCTCTTCATAAAAATATGTCCAAGTTACAGTGATGAATTTGCCTGGATTTTAATACAAATTTAATACAAATGTTGCACATTCAAGACGTCCTGACCTATATAAATATTTACACTCTTCCCACTAAAGTATTTAGCTAGACTGGATTAAGATGTGTAGCAAAGCACTTCTCTCTATCCAGAATTATACTACAACATACACTATACTGCCAAGAATTTGGGGCCGTCTGCCTTTACATGCACATGAATGTAATATGGAGTTGTCCCGCCCCTTTGCAGCTATAACAGCTTCAACTCTCCTGTGAAGGTTTTCCACAAGGTTTAGGAGTGTGTTTATGGGAATGTTGACTATTTGTCTAGAAGCGCATTTGTGAGGTCAGGCACTGATGTTGGGTGAGAAGGCCTGGCTCGCAGTCTCCGCCCTAATCCCAAAGGTGTTCTATGGGGTTGAGGTCAGGACTCTGTGTAGGCCAGTCAAGTTCCTCCACACCAAACTCACTCATCCATGTCTTTATGGACCTTGCTTTGTGCACTGGTGTGCGGTCATGTTGGAACAGGAAGGGGCAGAATGCTTTACACCACTGTATCCGATGCTTTGCATTGCACTTGGTGATGTAAAGCTTGGATGCAGCTACTCAGCCATGAACTCCCATTCCATGAAGCTCCCTATGCACTGTTCTTGAGATAATCTGAAGGCCAAACAAAGTTTGGAGGTTTGTAGCTATTGACTGCAGAAATATGGCAACTTCTGCACACTGTGCACCTCAGCATGTGCTGATCCCGCTCTGTGATTTTACATGTAATACCACTTCATGGCTGAGTTGCTGTTGTTCCCAATTGCTTCCACTTTGTTATGATACCACTAACAGTTGGCCATAGAATGTATTAAGTACTGAGAAAATTTCATGAATGGACTGATTGCACAGGTGGCAACCTTTTATTGTACCATGCTTGAATTCACTGAGCTCCTGAGAGCGGCCCATTCTTTCACAAATGTTTGTAGAAGTGGTCTGCATGCCTAGGTGCTGGATTTTATACATCTTTAGCCATAGAAGTGATTGAAACACCTGAATTCAATGATTTGGAGGGGTGTCCCAAAACATTTGGTAATATAGTGTAGATGGGAGGCCAGTTTATCACATTTGGAGGCAATTTAGTCATCAGCCTATTTCGTAAGGGGCGAGGGTTTTTTTTGTTTAGGTTCAAGAAAAATGTTCTTCTGTATTATTAATTAGTTAATATTAATATTATTAATAAGTAATTAGTCAATGCTGTAATCCTATTCATTTGATTTATGGTCAATAATTAGTGCTTGTGTTCATATAACTTTTTTTTTTTTTTTTTTTTCAATTTTAGATAAATTCTCTACACAACACATCACTCTTCATGAAGACATGGCCAAGTTACAGTGATCAATTTGCCCGGATTTTAATACACATCAACAATGTTTTTATGTTGCACATTTTTATCAACTTAGAGACATCCTGTATTCATTAGATATGAGAACTATGAGCTGTTACCTGTGTACAAGTGAGGAGTCTTCATGTTTAAAGTTCCAGGGAGGATCCATAGACCTGTCACTCTTCATGGAGATACAGCTGGGTGCTGATGAGTCTGAACTCTTTCCTTGTAGTTTACTGCACAAAAACAGACATAAAGCAGTAATTTCTTCAGTCTTTATCACTGGATCTAACACAGTAGGTCCAAATAGGGCTGGGTGATGTTGCATAACAAAATTTGATGGGGTTTGTTTTTGATTTGTTTTGTAATACATAACGAATTCTTGATTACAATTTCCATTTCTTTTCTTACGTTTTCTTTTTTTTGTCATCACACATGCAAAAAGTGTCAAACTTAACTAGCCACTTTAATACTGAAGTCTAAACTTTAGCTCTAATATCACTAGAAATTGTCAATCAACTGAATGCATTAATTTTCAAAAAAGAATTTAATACAAATCAACATTTGTACCTTGCACATGTTTATCAGCTTTGAGACATCCTGTATTTATTTGATATGAGAACTATGAGATGTTACCTGTATAGAAGTGAGAGTGAGAAGTCTTTTTTATTTTTATAGTTCCAGGGAGGATCCATAGACTTGTCACTCTTCATGGAGATAAAGCTGAGTGCTGATGAGTCTGATCTCTTTCCCTGTAGTTTGCTGCACAACATTATAAACATAATTTTGTGAGTTATGGACACTTTATACTGCTTTTGACTGGGAAAGTAATTTCCTTTTCTAATTGGATATTTCTTTCATATTTAAATATATACTTACTACATAGTTCAGATATCAACAATTAATGAGTAATATATGATGGCATGTTAAGTTACCACTTTTTTGAGGGTGGGGTCATGATATCTGTGTCCAGATCAATGCTCTCCATTTTTTAATATCAGTGAATTCACAGACTTACACCTGAAAACACACAAAAATTTTTTATAGCTTTCACCTAAAGAACAAAATGACATGGAAACACACAGAAGGACATTTAAATGGAAAAAAAAAATACAATTAAAGAGTCAGTGTCCTTTGTAGAGGGATTTCTTCACTGCACCTAATACATTCTCATTAAAGGAACAAGAGTGTCTTGTGACACTGTGAAATTTCTTGTGAAATGTGGCTCCAAACTTGAGAAGCAGGAGGATTCACAGTAAGAGTAGTTTATAAATATTATGACGTGGTGTCATGTCATGCATGTGCAGAGGGCAGGAGCAATGACATCAGGGGACAAGAGCACACACAGTTTGAAAGACAGAAATACCAGATTGTTAGTGGCGTTTGTATAAAACAGAAGATTCTGGAGACGTCTGAGCCTTCCTGTACTGGAGGCTTATCAGAAAGTTTATAATCTAAAAACAAGGTCAAAACCCAGGCTAGAAATGACCACATCTGATCAGGGCAAAATACAGACAATGATGGGCCAATCCAAAATAGCACTGTCTGTCATCACTCACTGAAAACACATATGGGAAGAACATGAGATGTTTTGAATGTTCTAGGACCGATGGCTGTAAGGGATATCTTGAATAATCTTTGACCTATGGCGGGCCCATTTATTTCTCAGCCTCAAACCAAGGAAGCAGAAAAATGTTCAGTGTGCACTAGATAATTTACAGCTTCATGACTTTTATAAAATGTGTACAGTCACAAACTGCCTTTAAAAAATATAAATTAGATATTATAATATTCATAAATAGTGTGGAAATAAAAATGTAAATAAACTACAGCCAGATCACAAAGTTTGTACCACACTAATAAAGCCCAAAAATAAATTCAGCAAAACACTGAATGCTTAATTAATGAGAAATTGAAGAGAGAAACTTAAAAATATAATACACAGGCTGTAAATAACACAGCTTTACATGGAAGTAGATTCCAGTTCCTCTTTTACACAAGGTCAATTAAATATAATGTCATTTCTGGTCAAGACATTCTAACTCATTTTTAGTCAACAGTCGGTGGTGTGTGATAACTAAGTTTCTGCCTTGTGTTGAAGCAACAATACAGAATCGAGGCTCAAAAACAAACACTCGTTTCATTAGGAGGATTCCTTACACAAACGAATTGACTCTTTGAATCGGTTCTTTTATGAACGTAGAAATGTTTAGGTTCAAGAATGGTGAAAACTGTTAAGAATATTGATATTCACAATATCTGCCTTATTCGGTTAACTTCTAATGCTACACAGTGTAGTTAGTGCTTTATTTGTCCATGTGCATTAGTAGATGGCGAAATTACCAGACTGCAGTGAATAACTTAAGGATAATCCCATGGCCCTATAACTTGGGTATAGGCTTAAATAATTTCTAACATTAACTATCTATATGTTTTTTTTCTTTAATCCTTCATTGGACTATTAGATTTAATAATAATAATAATAATAATAATAATAATAATAATAATAATAATAATTATTATTATTATTATTATTATTATTATTAGTTATTATTATTATTATTTTCTAGGTTTAAAAAAATCACATAATAAAGCATAGACATTTAAGGAGTGAAAAAAAGATCAAGCAATTCAGAGAAAACATCCGGGATACTCAGAAACAATAAACAAGTCAGGTTCAACTCAAACTCACCTATGAGCTTAATATATTAATCATTATTTAACGAATTTACTAACGCATGGTGACTGTCTCAAATGTTATTTTGAAGCCCATGACAGAGATCTGAAGGTACGCTGATGCCATGGGCATCACTAGGCCATTTTTAGGGGGGCTTTAGCCCGCTTAACATTTCTACTCATAAACTCTACACAAATTGGTGATCTCCTCAGCCCCCTTTAAATTTCATATGAAAACGGCAGCAGACTTCGGCTCTTCCCCGTCTTTCAGCACGTTCTTCAATCCACAGACCATCGCGTCACAGAGCGAGGATCAGACGACAAGTGTGTGTGTGTTATCAGGAAGATCTTTGACTTGTTCAGTTCTCAAATGTTATACACATCTATGCAATACACTGGAATGCTACAATAACTTTACCATCCTACCCTGTTAGTCAAACTTTTATTTTAATTAATTTATTTATTTTATTTTTTACTATTATACCCTCATTGGGGGCTGAGCCCCCCTTAAATGAAAATCTTAGAATCATCCCTGGCTGATGCACTTCACATTCTCACTCATCAGAGGTGAACATGTGTTCAAAAGAGCAGGAACCATACATATATAAAAAAAATTAAATTTATATTTATATTTATATATATATATATATATATATATAAAAAAATAAATAAATAAAATCACCATTATATATATTGTATATTTATTTTTAATCAACAAAGGAATCTCTAGCTGCTTAAAACTGTTATATAAAAATATATATATATATAAAAAATATATATATATTTTATATACATATATACACACACTGAACAAAATTATAAACGCAACAATTGTTTTTGCCCCCATTTTTCATGAGCTGAACTTAAAGATCTAAGACTTTTTCTATGTACACAAAAGGCCTATTTCTCTCAAATATTGTTCACAAATCTGTCATTAAATTATCATGCTGCAACATGAGGTGATGGTCGTGGATGAATGGCACAACAATGGGCCTCAGGATCTCGTCATGGTATCACTGTGCATTCAGAATGCCATCAATAAAATGCACCTGTGTTCGTTGTCCATAACATACACCTGCCCATACCATAACCCCGCCACCACCATGGGCCACTCCATCCACAACGTTGACATCAGCAAACTGCTCACCCACACGATGCCATACACGCTGTCTGCCATCTGCCCTGTACAGTGAAAACCGGGATTCATCCATGAAGAGAACACCTCTCCAAAGTGCCAGACGCCATCGAATGTGAGCATTTGCCCACTTAAGTCGGTTATGACGACGAACTGCAGTCAGGACGAGACCCCGATGAGGACGACGAGCATACAGACGAGCTTCCCTGAGACGGTTTCTGACAGTTTGGTTATGTAAACCGATTGTTGCAGCAGCTGTCCGGGTGGCTGGTCTCAGACCATCTTGGAGGTGAAGATGCTGGATGTGGAGGTCCTGGGCTGGTGTGGTTACACGTGGTCTGCGGTTGTGAGGCCGGTTGGATGTACTGCCAAATTCTCTGAAACACCTTTGGAGACTGCTTATGGTAGAGAAATGAACATTCAATTCACGGGCAACAGCTCTGGTGGACATTCCTGCAGTCATCATGCCAATTGCATGCTCCCTCAAAACTTGCAACATCTGTGGCATTGTGCTGTGTGATAAAACTGCACATTTTAGAGTGGCCTTTTATTGTGGCCAGCCTAAGGCACACCTGTGCAATAATCATGCTGTGAAGATTTGTGTACAATATTTGAGAGAAATAGGCCTTTTGTGTACATTGAATGAGTCTTAGATCTTTGAGTTCAGCTCATGAAAAATGGGGCAAAAACAAGTGTTGCGTTTATAATTTTGTTCAGTGTGTGTGTGTGTGTGTGTGTGTGTGTGTGTGTGTGTGTGTGTGTGTGTGTGTATGTATGTATGTAATATATATATATATATATAAAATGGTGATTATAATTGCCTCGTGAAACAGTTCCTGTTTTGAGCCGCTAGAGATTCCTTTGTTGATTAAATTTTTCAAGCTATGAAAAAATAAAATAATCCAGCTGTTTAAAATTTCCGATTACAAAACATTTTGTACGATTATTGAGGAATAAAGGAATAAACTCGTGTATATGTGTACATGTCTATAGTACATACCTGGTAAACAAGTTTATCAGATGACTTTATTCCGGTGACGTGACGCAGTTCTTACTGTTTGTACACTTACAGTAAGTACAGAAACCACTCAGTAAATCCACAGTCCATGTTGTTTAACATGAACCTCTCCGTTTCGGCCTGGTGTTGAAGTTCTTTCTGCCTTTCTAACCGCTCCTCAAAATGGCGCGTCGACTGAAGATGAATCACTTTCGTTTTCGGATCTGAATCATCAGGCGAGTCATGTGTCGTTCTCAACCGAATCGACTCAATGAGCCGGCTCTTTTAGATTAGCCTGGAGTACCTACAGAAAGTTAACTATCTTACAAAAAAAGAAGCTAAGTAATTCAGCCTCTTTTCTCTGATAATGCTGGGTTAGAACAGCATTGGTTTCCATAGGACTCAAATTGGCTAGGCAAAGACAGACAGACAGACAGACAGATAGTTACTGAAGGTAGATAGCACAAAGATAGCAATATATGAATAGTAAATAAACATAAAAATGAAACAAAATAAGAATATATACACTATATTGCCAAAAGTATTCGCTCACCTGCCTTGACTCGCATATGAACTTAAGTGACATCCCATTCCTAATCCCTAGGGTTCAATATGACGTCGGCCCACCCTTTGCAGCTATAACAGCTTCAACTCTTCTGGGAAGGCTGTCCACAAGGTTTAGGAGTGTGTTTATGGGAATTATTGACCATTCTTCCAGAAGCGCATTTGTGAGGTCACACACTGATGTTGGACGAGAAGGTCTGGCTCTCAGTCTCCGCTCTAATTCATCCCAAAGGTGTTCTATCGGGTTGAGGTCAGGACTCTGTGCAGGACAGTCAAGTTCATCCACACCAGACTCTGTCATCCATGTCTTTATGGACCTTGCTTTGTGCACTGGTGCACAGTCATGTTGGAAGAGGAAGGGGCCAGCTCCAAACTGTTCCCACAAAGTTGGGAGCATGGAATTGTCCAAAATGTCTTGGTATGCTGAAGCATTCAGAGTTCCTTTCACTGGAACTAAGGGGCCGAGCCCAGCTCCTGAAAAACAACCCCACACCATAATCCCCCCTCCACCAAACTTTACACTTGGCACAATGCAGTCAGACAAGTACCGTTCTCCTGGCAACCGCCTAACCCAGACTCGTCCATCAGATTCCCAGATGGAGAAGCGCGATTCGTCACTCCAGAGAACGCGTCTCCACTGCTCTAGAGTCCAGTGGCGGCGTGCTTTACACCACTGCATCCGACGCTTTGCATTGCACTTGGTGATGTATGGCTTGGATGCAGCTGCTCGGCCATGGAAACCCATTCCATGAAGCTCTCTGCGCACTGTTCTTGAGTTAATCTGAAGGCCACATGAAGTTTGGAGGTCTGTAGCGATTGACTCTGCAGAAAGTTGGCGACCTCTTCGCACTATGCGCCTCAGCATCCGCTGACCCCGCTCCGTCAGTTTACGTGGCCTACCACTTCGTGGCTGAGTTGCTGTCGTTCCCAAACACTTCCACGTTCTTATAATACAGCTGACAGTTGACTGTGGAATATTTAGGAGCGAGGAAATTTCACGACTGGATTTGTTGCACAGGTGGCATCCTATCACAGTTCCACGCTGGAATTCACTGAGCTCCTGAGAGCGACCCATTCTTTCACAAATGTTTGTAAAAACAGTCTGCATGCCTAGGTGCTTGATTTTATACACCTGTGGCCATGGAATTGATTGGAACACCTGATTCTGATTATTTGGATGGGTGAGCGAATACTTTTGGCAATATAGTGTATATAAAAAACAGAATGCAGTATGAGGGTGATACAGAAAGGCAGTAGAGATATAAGCAGCAGACTTGAGTAGAAGTGCAGTGCAAACCGTGTACAAGAGTTTGTACAGAGTGTTAAACTTTGATGAGTGAGAAATAAGAAAAATGAGTAAAAGTAAAAGTAGCAGTGCATATGAACATGATGGGGTTAATACAATACTATTCAAGATAATCATCCAATGAGCTTATCCTCAGTCTAGCTCAGTGATAAAGGTAAGTCACATTCCAGTGAATAGTAAATTGGTTACTTGTTATTTATGAGCACATCAAAACACATGACACTTAGATTTGCTTTATATTCTTTTATTAATGTGTTTAAGTAATAACAAATATACTTTATAAAGTTTGAAATTCCTTTACATTCATTTGTACAAGTGGAAAAAGGTTTGTCATGTCAGTCTTGCAGTGATTTCTTTAATGCTATATTTTACTGCACTAACATTATTACTTTAGCACACATACATACATACAGCCTGAAAGCTATATTCAGGGTTATTGACATTCAGGAGCACAGGAGTAAAACCAGAGTCAACAGAACCTGAAACACTTGCATAAAAATTGTCACAGGAATTCAGTTTATGAAACACAGGGGAAATGGACAGGATATCCTAAACAAGCAAAATACTCATTGTCTTCTGGGAGCATGAATATACAACACATTAGTGCATGATATCACAAAAACGGCCAGACACTTGTTACGACCTCAAGATGGTAGGTCTAAGGGTACCAAGAGTAACATTTAAGTGGTGACACATTTAAGTGAGGTTGGTAGCAATTGACAGCCGAATCACCGTACTGCAAGGATAAAAAGAGTTTTTTTATTGTTTACAGCAGAATCAGAACAAAAAAAAAACATGAATAGATAGATCTACAATAATTTATCTTCCAACCAGAAGGGAAATGAGAGGATCCACAGTGGCACCAAATGAAAGAAAGAAATATAACAAAACAAAACTAACTCGCCACAATCCTCTAATCTATCTAGGAAAATAAAAGGGAAAAGAAAAGGTCTTCGGCGTTTCCACGCCCTATCTAAACTACTCTAACTAACCCAAACAAAACATACAGGGAGTGGCGCTTGCTCCTATACTAGTGTCTCTATACAAAATCACTTTCCTACGTGTAGCACAATCAGTTACCAGTAACTTTCTATCCTCTTTTCCCGGCGGTAGATCAGAGTGAAGTGAAGTGAAGTGAGGTAGGCAAGGGAGAGAGCAAAGAAAAAACAAGAGAGAAGAGAGTGAGCGTCCACACAGGCGTCTCTTTTAAACTGACGCGGATCTCAGGGATTGGCAGCGAACGCGGTGACGTCACACAGGTTAATGATGATAGATGTCTCCGCTGACGAATGGGATTCCAAGGGGGTGGGGAACCTAAGAGGCGGTGAGAGCAGGAAGAGATAGAAAGAGAAAAGAACACCGGCACAACCTTGGGCCGTAACACACTTGTGGTAAAAAAAAAATAAAATTAAATTAAAATATAAAGTAGGACTATCAAACAGTAAAAAAAAAAAAAAAAACAAGGTGCAAAAAACAAATTCATGAATAAACAAATTCATGCATGGTAAAAACAAATTCCTGAATAATTTTAAATATATAAACAAAATATTGTCTATGCGCTGTTTGCACCTAGTTGCACACTGTGCACTTTACGTGGCTAAGACAAACTTCTGTCCTAGCTCTGTGGTGTTGTTTTTGTGTTGAACTCTTTGTTGTTGTATGTTTATGTAGCACCAGGTCCTGGAGAAACGTTGTTTCATTTCACTATGTACTGCATCAGATATATGTGGTTGAAATGACAATAAAGTTTCTTGAATCTTGAAAATAAACATCTGTGTAACAGGTTCAATTTCCTTTTTACTATTGCTTTTTTTTTTTCTTTCTTTGCCTGTGCAAAAGCTTCCCCTAAGAGCTAGCTGGGGGAATAATATACTCTATAATCTGTAACTTCTAATAAATTGATTTATTGCAATTGGGTTAAAATGTGTGCATTTTTACACTGGCACATAGAACTCCTGGTAATTTTAGGTTTTCATTTTACCATCTAGTTAGAAAAAAAATGTAAAACGTCAATAATGCTGCCTGTACACTCCAGTGAGTATAAAGTATTGGTCCATCTGGTTTGGGTATTTAACTGATAGGGTCATGTAATACAGACACATTTAGATTCCAAACTCAAAGATGTTCAGATGGCAGTTTTTTTTAACAGATAATGATGTTTTTGATTTTAAAGGCATTAAAAAAATGTATCTACCCATACATCCCATATGTATTCATGTGCATGCCATCATCTGTGAGTTTAGGTTCGTTTATAACACAACCATTCAGTGCTTCAGCTTCTTCTTCATTCTGCGGTGTGCTGGAGTTCAAAGGGATCATCACAGCCTCACCATTCAGATTACCATCATCACATTTTGGGCTAAAAACAGACAAACCGGATGTTCATTAAAAAGCATACAATAGTTCTGTATCCAGGTCCAAACTGTGTAGCTACATTGCAAAATTAGAAGATAAAATAAGTTATCACATGATGGGGAAAAAAAAAATGAAACATCCATTTATCTGTCCATTCATGTGCATTATATCATTCATGAGTTTACTTAATCAACCATCTAGCTGTATATCTATCCATATATCTATCCCTCCATCTTACATTCCATTGGTGTGACCATTCAGTGCCTGAGCTTCTTCTTTCTTTGGTGTGTTGTTCATCACTGCAGCTCCCTCTTCATTCCGTGGTGTGCTGTATTTTAATGGGATCACCACAGCATTTTACTAAATGCTCATCATTACTAAAGCAAACATCATATACAAATATATATAAAGAAAAAAACACTTAACAGTCCTTAAAAACTGCTTGAAAAGCTTCATTTGGAGGAACGATAATGGAGTGAGATCAGAGTAGGCAGAACCTGAAGCTAAATTTGGCCATGAATGAAAACAGAATAATATGATTTTACTAATTAATATATCTTAAAACCTTTAAATGCATCTAGCAAAATAATTTAGGTTATAAAAGGTAGGTAGGTTGGTAAATAAATAAATAAATAAATAAATAAATAAATAAATAAATAAATAAATAAAAGTTAAATTGAAAGAAAAATTCAGTTCATGAAACTTAGGGAACTTGAACGGGATACTCCCTTTTATATATCACTATTTATATATATATATTTATAAAATTGTAGAATTTTATGCACTTCTACTTCTATGCTAACTACATTTCTTTGGATTTGTACATGTAATTTGCACTACGACAATAAATTTTGATCTAATCTAATCTAATCTTCTTAACAGGCAAAACAGCTATGCTTCCACTGTACGGATCAGAACCGTACTGCTCAGGGCAAACAGGAGGAATAAAGAATTAATCAACACATTTGGCCCAATCAGAAGCCGTAATGCAACATGACTGGTGTAATTTGGGGCAAGAGATAGTAAAGATGAAAAATCACTTTGAATTTCCATGCACTAAATATTTCCTAAGAGTAAAATGATGAACATATTTTAATCTTCTTTTAGGGAAGGGCTTTTTTGTTGTTGTTTTCTGGATTGTTTTTAGTGAGTGGTGCAGATATACCTGCAGTCTTGTTTCCTGCAAACAAAGTACAGGACCAGGAGAATCAGAGGAACCAGAATGAGAAGCAACCACAGATCTACAAGCACAATAAGATCGTGATTAAATCCTGAAATTCATACACAAGATACAAGGTGTCTCATATCAGAAATATCACATAAAATACTCACATCTGAGTTCATGACCATCTGTTTTGGTAGCTTTAAAATAAATGTAAGAAATTAACAGATGGTACAAGTGGCAAAATATTAAATACTAACAGACATACACACACACACACACACACCAGCCTTAATAACCAGAGCTACAGGGGTATTTGGAAGATGATTAAAAGTGTTAAAAGATTTTATGTAAATCACACAAAAATTAAACTCTGATGTCCCAATGAAAAGCAAATGGCATTCAACATGGCCGATCTCAGCATTCAGCCAAACACGAACACGCTCGCATTCATTAAATGAAGTTAAGAGACATGGAGAAGATTGAAGTGGAGTAAAATTCAGCAGAATAAGCAGCTAAAAACCAGTAAGTTAATGTTAGTGGAGTCTTACTAGCTAGACTGTTACCTAAATATTTACCCTGGACTCTGGAAAGTATCTACTGCCCCCTGATATTTCCAGGACGCTTCACTTCTGGCCTAATATACATAAAAATCTGGATTTTTAAAAGGCTAATCTTAGAACTACATAAAAACAACATTGGTACAAATGTAAATGTAGTAAAACACCACAAAGAATGATTTTATTTAAAAGTTGTATATAAATTGAAACATAAAATTAACATCTAAATCTACTTACGTTTTGTTTCGCCAATAAGTGTGGTGCGGTTGATAACTGTGAACAAAGAAAAAATACAAATTTTTTTACATTTTACAAATATTGAAGCATCCACTATGCTGTGTGTATATTATTGTCTAATTTATTTTTCTTCTATTTACTGTGGATCCACAGTGTTTTGAAGATGTGTGTGTGTGAGCACAGAGACATAAAGTCAGATTTAAGTAGTCATTGCAGCTCTTTAGCCTTGGACTCCTCTGTCTATACAAGCAGCTTCTACTTGCCCTGTGGACTCACTTATTCAATTATTTTATTATTTGTCATTACAAGCGATGTAATAATTAAATGCGTCTTTTTGAATTATTCTTTTTCTTCATGTGAAACATATCGCTCGGTTTTTTATTAATTTACTGCACATAGCTTTAGACCTAAACTGTGCAACACTGATACTGACAGACAAGACACACACACACACACAGAGAGAGAGAGAGAGAGAGAGAGAGGAGGAAGATACCTTGGAAGACGTACTCGTACTGAAAAGAAAAAAGAAGAAAGTAAAAAACACTGGATTCTGATAGAAACATTCAGAAAATATCAAGAATTTACTGTAAATGTACGTACCATTTTTTCTGACTGAAGGCACCGTATTAAAAGCCGAATCCACGACTCACAGGTATCCAGAAACAACGACAGTTTAGTACCCAGGACAGTCCCATTCTAAATATCAGTCAGAAAAATAAACCCAAAATGAATGATTTGATGAATTCACATTCAACATCTCAACATTCAGTGATGCTTCACATCACTCTTTTACAGCTTCAGTTGATGTTAAATGTAAGCTGTCGCAGACTCTGACTCACCTGTGCGTACCAGGTGGGCTCACAATCAGTGCTGTATGGGTGACCTGATGTGTAGATACTCTTACCATCTAAATTGATTTCATCACAAAATTTGGAGATCATTTGGCTCATGGCTGGTATCTGAAAATCAAGAAACATCAGAAGACAAAAGATATAGAAAATCAAAACGATGATTTTTCTATAAATTACCTGATAATCAGTATACCGTCATTAGCAACCTTTTACACGTTTATTCTGCATGTCAGTAACTGACATGTTTGTAACGTTTCAGGATTTCACTCGATACAAGGACTGAGTCTCTGTCACTGATATGTAGACACTTAAGACTAGTCTGATTTAGTCTCTTCTTAAGATTCCAGTATTAGTAGTTAATGAAAATAATCAGAAGACAAGAAGACGGTTTTGTTTCTTATGCCACTTTCTTCCTTTTAACATGTTGAACAACGGAAAAAAGTGCAACACAACCATCAGATCTCCCAATCCGAGTCCAACTGTACTGCAGGATATTTTAATAACCCTGTAAAAGGTAAATTGCACGGTTTTATTAAATCCCTGTGGCAATATTATCTCACTCTAAATCTGCTGCTTGCACATGATACAGATTGTGGCACAGCATCAAAACATCTCACATCCCTCTAATGATTCCATTCAGATATGATGCAACTCCCCCCACACACTAACATCATCTTCACTACAAGATGTCTCACCTGCAATTTTGTCCACTTTGCAGAAACGTATCACTGTGTAAGTTATAAAAACTGCCTTTGGGTCACTTGTAAGATTAAAAAAATACAACACCGCTGTGGCATTTCCGCTTGTTCCAGTGGGCACGTGCTCGCGTAGATGATACAAGACAACAGATAATAAGTCGTTAGGTTTGTTTGAGGTCCCAGTTTCTGTTTTGCGAAGCGCTCCTCGGATTGTTAAAAAGGTAATCGAGCCAGAATTTTGACAAATGCGAATAACTCAAGCTGTTGCTTCGCACTGATTTTCTGCCAGCCTTGTTCCTCTTCTTTCTATTGCTTATCAAGCAGCTTCTGCATCACCTACACCAACCCCTAGTGGACTGGAAATGGGGCGCCAACGCTTGTGGCGGAAAAAACACCACAATCATAAAGATAATATTTAAACCATTTACAATTATATTATTGTTTAATTTCCTGTTTGTTAAAATCATTTACAAATCTATTCTAAAATGTTTATCGTCCCCTGCTGCTTACTCAATAGAAGCTCTAACGCCACACTTTAAGATTCGATGATTCAGTGATTCAATGATTCAGTGATTCAATGATTCACTCTTAAAGATTCATCTCCCACTCAGTAAACAACACGGTCTAATCTGCATTACCTTTCTCATATGTTTTAATGTTTAACACAAACGCTCGTGTTCCTTAACATTTGCAGTGTTATTACCTCCACAGAGACAGATTATCCTCCAGTGTCTTCAAACAGTTTGTTATCCTTCGTCATGATTACGCCTTCATCTCCTAAAGGTTCCCTCGTCGGCTTTATAATCCACAACCTACAACACCTTCCCTTTACCATTTCACATTGTTCACTCATTCTGTCAGTTTTTCGCGGCGAGGAAACGAGTACAACACTTCTACCAAAGATTGTGTGTGTGTGTGTGTGTGTGTGTGTGTGTGTGTGTGTGTGTGTGTGTCGTGTCACGTGACTCATTGATGACGAGAACATGATTTCCCAAACAGGAAACAGCCGAAACAACAACAACAACAATAAAAACAACCTGGATTTGTACCGCGCATGCGTGAGCTCTCTTGAGCACGTTACTTTCAAATCCCAGCATCACAAAAACATTTTGTCTCACATGTGACTTGCTTTGGAGAAAATCAGTGTGCCCAAAGAAATATGATAAAATAATGTATACTAAATAAATATAACATTATAACAAAATCAGTGCTTGTGCTCTATTCAGGCGAAATCAGCCCATTAAACCGATGATAAACTTAGCACTGTGTAAATCTGACTTAGATTATTGTATAGTTCATGTGTTTATTTTTTTTTTTACATTTTATTTTATTAAACAATTAACTAATTTAATTAATTAATTAATTAAAGGTTAAACCTGTGTGTCGATTTATACAGTCACTCGTTTTAACATTACATTTTTCTATTTAAAAAAGAGTATAATAATAATAATAATAAAAAAGGTATACTCACTTTTTCCCCTGAAAATCAGATCTAATAAGTGAGCAGGAGATCAATATTGACGCAAGGTTTATACACTGAACTTTAATGAAAGTTTCCTCCAGGTTTCATCCCAACTGCCTCAGGTTGGTTAAAAAATAG
Source organism: Hemibagrus wyckioides (assembly GCF_019097595.1). Taxonomy (NCBI): domain Eukaryota; kingdom Metazoa; phylum Chordata; class Actinopteri; order Siluriformes; family Bagridae; genus Hemibagrus; species Hemibagrus wyckioides. The sequence continues at coordinate 13,823,041 of NC_080721.1, read as the reverse complement.
TGGAGCCCAACACGTGATTTGTCAGGGTACTCCGTTCCACCAATCAAGTTTAAGTGAAGAAATGGCATCTGTAACCAGGCCCTTAGTGAAAACTCCGCCTTGTAGAGGTTACTCCATGGCAAGTTTTTAGACAGACGAATTGAAGAATGAAGGTCGTGTGCGCATTTTCATGAGATTTTACGGTACACACGGCGGTACGGCTCCTTCGATAGCTCAGTTGGTAGAGCGGAGGACTGTAGGGTTTAACGACATGGTCATCCTTAGGTCGCTGGTTCGAATCCGGCTCGAAGGACAGTTTTTCCTGAACACCTGTTTTAAGGAAGTGGGACTGAAAAATACGACACAGAGGACACTTTTCAGGGGTTTTTATATCTTAGCTTGTTTCTGTGTATTTTTTCTATCTTCTCACCTACATGGGATAAATAAAGATACTTTAAATAAAGATCTTATCTCATTTAATTAGATGTTGCTTCTGTTTGATTGTAATTAAAAAAATGCACCCACACTGGCCCTTTGTAGATAAGCCTGGGCATCCCTGATCTCACACCCCTGGGTCTGGTTGAGAGAAAAAAACACTTTTCTCTTGCAATCAACTTCTGGTGAGTTTCAGCTTGTGGCAAGTGTGGGGAAAAAACACTGAGACACATGCACTTTATTTTTCACTCATTCTCTTCCCAAGTTTAATTTCTTTTATGGCAGAAATAAGACATTATGTTAACAGTAGAACGTAAGAGTAGTCATACACTGGTCTTATTTGAAATATATAACTGGCAATAACACTGTACACTATAACACTATATAACACTGGCAAGATAGGGATATAGATGCAACCTTTAGGGAAAAATAGGAAGAATAAAAACTAACATAGTAGAAATTAAGACATGATAAATTATGAAAATCCAAGTTATCATATATATATATATATATATATATATATATATACACATCAGGGAGTAAAGTGATGGTGCAGTATGCATACAAAGATGTACAGTGAGTGTGGTTATTGTGTGTGCAGAGTAGTGCAGTGTATGCAAGTAGTGCAGTTATTGTGTGTGTGACAATCAGCTGAGGTAGAATGTCATGTGTGGGGGAAGCCCAGAAGTCCAGGTTCTAGGTGTTCTGGTTGAGGGCCCGAATGGCCTGTGGGAAGAATCTCCTCATTCTCTCTGTGTTTGCCTTCATGGAATGAAAACGTTTCCCTGACTGCAACAGAGAGAAGAGTCCATTCGAGATTTTATTTAAATTGACAGTGTTTTCAATCATGTGCTGTAGCCCTACATCTCCTAGAGGAAATAAATAAAATTTGGCTTTACAAAATTCATTAAATAAATAATAGATAATAGATAATATACACTAAACAGCGTGAGTTCAGATTTCTTTCATATTTTTAGCGTGATTAAATCAATGCTTTTTCATAACCTTTTAAAACCATCTTTACAAAGGAAAAAATGTAAATAGCAATAATAATAATAATAATAATAATAATAATAATAATAATAATAATAATAATATGTGTGATAGTAACATACTAGCATAATGGTGTAATTGGTATAATAATATTAATATCAGTAATACCATGCCCTAGCACTTCAGGTAACTTTAGTTACACAATTAAACCACAAGATGTCAGTAAAACACCATAAAGGGTTTCAGCCACATTTTCAACGAGGAATGGGAAAAATATAAATTCTCTGGTCAGTAGTAGAAGAACCAGAAATAATTTCAGCGTATATAATAAATAAAATGACGGCGTGGTCTGTACAGTTCAATTATCAAGCGCGACGCGAAATAGTTTCACTGTTTGAGAAATTTACCTCAGTAGAAAGAGGTGTGCGCAGCTGTAAGAGATTTTACGGCACCCAAACAAGCGTCTTTTTAAAAACGTTATCGACTAATTCTCTTAATTTAAGATGATCATTAATTACTGAACTTTAAGTCGTTTATTCTAGAATAAGCATTTTCTTTTTTTACTTTGTTCAACTTGACAATTAATTATTTTGTATGTATAACGTAATTAGTACTTAATTAACATTTAGATGGAATAGATAGAATAGAGCTAAATTAACTGAATAAAGCCTCCATGTGACTCGTGTCAGAGGCAACAACTAGTTGAATTAACCAATCACAGCTGAACGGTTCCTTCGATAGCTCAGTTGGTAGAGCGGAGGACTGTAGGGTTTAACGACATAGTCATCCTTAGGTCGCTGGTTCGAATCCGGCTCGAAGGACTCTTTTCTGCCATAAACGTGTTTCGTGGAATTGAGAAATACAGCACACAGGGCACTTTTCAGTGGTTTCAGATCTAACCATGTTTCTATTTATTTTATTCTATTCTTTTCCACTAGATTTGATGTATAGGTTTCCTTTTATTTGCTTTGTGTTTCAACTAAAACTTCACCTACAGGAGATTAATAAAGGTACAGCTTATCCTATCTCACATCTCTTAATCAGATGTAGCTCAGGCTTGATTGGAATAAAAAACTTGCACCCACACTGGCCCTTTGTAGATAAGACTGGACATCCCTGATCTTAAACCCACAGGTCTGCATAAATAAAAACACCTTCCTCTTGCATTCATATTATGAACTTGTTTCAAATTGTGGTGAACTTGACAGCCTACGGTGTTGTGCATTTTACACATACACACAAATATATTAAGTACTTAAGAAGAAACACAGACACATGCACTTTACTTTTGTTCCCAAGTTTTATTTATTTTAGTGTAGAAATAAGATATAATGCTTTTTAATAAAGTCACTGTGTAAGCACATTTTTTTTAAATATGTAATACAAACACTGGCAAGAACATGACCATGGAAACTTCTCCTTCAACTAAATTAAATGGCTTTGGACCCTGAGCATTTCTTCTGGTGGATGTGGATAATAAAAAGTATTAGAGTTTGTAATAATACATTCACTGAACACTTCAACAGGAAAACATGTACAGCTACCACCCTCTCTACAGTACTAGTGCAAGGTTTGTAGGAAAACCTATTTTGAGGTAACTCTAGAGTCTAATGTAATACAAGCTTCTTTTCACTGGACTTGGTGACTAACCCTAACCCACATCCTGCTCTACAATAAAACATTCCTGCTGAACACTACTTCCGAGTCCCCTGGTCTGCTTCGGTGAATTCACAACAGGTTCTTTATAAAATGCTCAATCAGTGAAGCTTATCCTTACATTAAAGTTCATGGTTTAGCCAGTCCAGTGCAGAAGGAGTGGAATGAGTGAATGAATCAGTAATCAGGAATGAGATGAATTAGCTTTAAAATGGTCACAATAAGAAATGATTATAAAGGAAAGAAATTGATTTCATTCAGGGACAGCATTGATCAATTTGTCCAGCACTGGAGGTTGTCCCAGCAAACACAGCAAGATACAAATACAGCAAAATGAAGCAGGTGGAGTGCATAGACTGACACACACACACACACACACACACACACACACACACACACACACAGCAGTGCATAACAAGTGCTAACACTCATAAGTCAAAGTGCATTTAAAAATGTTTTTAAATCATTTTGAAGTTCTTTGGCTTTCAACATGTCGATTTTGATCAATGCATATAAAAAGTTTAACTAATACAAAGGTTTAAAAAGGTGAAATATAAAATTACTGCATTGATCAGATAAATTTGGCACTCTGGCTAGAGCACTGTAATTTCGTTAAAAGAAAGGCCTTGGCTGATCTATTTAATATTTTCACCTAAAAAAAAAGTGCAGGAGCAGATTGAAAAGCAGAAGATTTAAAGGAGGCAGAAGGCTGGACGGAGGCTCAGATGTGGAACCGTAATCTTCACTGGCTCTAGATGACGCCGCTGACGAGGAAAAAAAAAAAACACAGGTAAAAAAAAAAAAAAGGAAAAAAAACCCCCACACATAATGAATTAAAAAATATCTAAAATCTATACATTCATCCTACTACATATACAGCTCTGGAAAAAAAATAAAAATAAGAGAGCACTGCCCAATCTCCAGATTTGAATCCTATTGAAAACCTCTGGAATGTCATCAAGAGGTAGATGGATGGTCACAAACCATCAGGTAAAGCTGAGCTGTTTGCTTTTTTGCAAAAAGAGTGGTATGAAGTTCCCCAACAGCAATGTGAAAAACTGGTGGAGATCATGGAGCCAAAACGCATGCAAATCAGGGTTATTCCACCAAATACTGATTTCTTCATGTTATTTAGACAAAGCATTAACACAATTTGTTTACAAATTATTTACATTTTGTTTTTTTGAGTTATTAAAGCTCTGCAAATACTGCATTGTTATTTTGATGTGTTGTCATTTCCTATAAATATACACACTAAATAACAATAGTTATATTTAGAATTTAGGAGATATATTGTCAGCAGTTCACAAAAAAAATCAACAAAACTCTTCATCTCACTAATACATGCACCATTTTTTCCAGAGCTGTATGTTTGGGACACACTGTAGTAACTAAGTTAGTGATTTTTGTAAAAGAGCTGCAGTTGTAGCTCACAGAGAGAAACTTCAGGTGTTATGGCACCTTGTTTGAGATGTAAAAGGTTAGATGTTTTTTTTTTTTTTAAACAAATCATTTCATAGAATAACATCAAATGTTTCTTATGACTTTTGCAAAATTCATTTCCTATGCAATTATAAAAACTCATAATCCAATGAGGAATTTCAACTGACACCCAAAAAGAAAAAAAAAAATCAGGAGAGAAAACGATAGAAAGGTATAATAAGGTACACTATATCGCCCCCAACTTTATATGCTGAAAGATATAAAATTGTGATGCCAAATGGTGAGGCAGAAAAACAAACATTTTGTCATCAGGTTGTTTTAACAACAAAATAAAAGCACTTGTGTAAAAGCAGCTTTAGTGAGTAAATATCCTGTGGTCTGAGATTCACTCACTTGCCGGCACTTTTGAATACGCGGTTGTATGCCAAAATCCACCGTTTTCTAGAACAGAACCATTTGTTAAATCACCAAATAAACTCATGCACATACTGTTATCATTAGACAGCATATTAAAGTATTTCATCATCCTTTAGTTATCTGTGAGTGTGATGCAGCCTTACTTCAGCTTGTAGCACCCGATTACAAGCAGGCCTCCAATCACAAACAAGGCCACTGGTATGATGATGGCAGTGGTGCTGCTAAAACCTGCTGGGGAGGGGAAAAAAGAAAAGAAATACAATCCCCAGTTAATCCAAGTTCATATATTTAATTTAGTTTCATTTAACACCAATTCAAGCACAGAGAATGGGGCCTGAAATTGAAATATTCAACTTTTATTCAATTCTCAGGGCTTAATTATAAAATCATTACATCTAACATGATGTGTACAAGATCTTAACCTCCTAAGACCTGAGCTTGCATTTTAGATTTCTTCTACCTATTTGGGGTTAGGAGGAACCAATAAATATAATAACCAGATATTATCTTTGAACATGAAGCCACTTCTTTTTGTGTACAACAGGTTCCAGTTACAAAGAATTAAGTATTATGATGCACACAACCAAAAATGTGATGTCCTCGTATGAGGACGCCAGGTTGTAGGAGGTTAAGATACAAGATCTGAAAAAGAGAAGACTGGAGAAAAAGCACTCAAATAAACCTAATAAAGGAGGAGTTCTCATTTAAATTAATAACAATAACAACAACAACAGTTTAAAGTGAGCATTGTGCAGCTAAATGACAAATTGTCTTAATCTAAGGATGTTTTTTGTACTGGATGCTGAACATCACCTCACAGCACACAGGTTTCACATACTATTAAATTAAGTACACTCTTCTCAAATTTCCTTACTTTCTCTGACCCCCTCCCTTTAGGCTAGTTATTCTGAAGTTATTTTATAAAATAATAAAATCATGAGCAGAAAAATAAATCAATGTAACAATTTGAGCATAATTCATCTAAAAAGAAATATCTTGTAAAGTACTCACCAGTTTGTGCCCCAGGAGTTTCAGTAGCATGAGGGGGTGATATGGTGCTGTTAATAACTAAAACACACACACACACTTAGCTGAAATGTACCAATAATGCATTTACTGCTCCACAAATCTAAAGCTCTCTGTCTTTCTGAGTAGTTTATTAATCTGATCCACTCTTTTCTAACTAATGTAATGAAGTTTCGTAATGAACTGCACTGATTTCACACTTGATCAGGGTCGGAAATTAGGGGCTCAGGAGAAAAACCTGACACTAAAAATGACCAAAATACCCCAAACATTTGTAATAAAGGGCATAAACAGCCTCCCAAGTTAATTACTTTATTATTATTCTTAGAAACATTTGTTTTACTATAATATACTGAACATAAAGACCAATCTAGATTATTCACACAAAACCTCTGCAATCTCTGTTAATCTAATCAGAGTCAGACAAGACATTTTGGACAATTTCACGCTTTTGTGGGAACAGTTTGAGGATGACCCCTTCCTGTTCCAACATGACTGCACACCAGTGACCAAAGCAAGGTCCATAAAGATATGGATGATGAACTTGACTGGCCTGCACAAAGTCCTGACCTCAACCCCTTCAAACACCTTTGGGATGAATGAGAGAGGAGACTGCGAGACAGGCCTTCTCAACATCAGTGCCTGACCTCACAATTGCGCTTCTAGAGGAATGGTCAAAAATTCCCGTAAACACATTCCTAAACATTGTGGAAAGCCTTCCCAGAAAAGTTGAAGCTGTTATAGCTGCAAAGGGCGGGACAACTCCATATTACATTCAGGTGCATGTAAAGGCAGACGTCCCAGTTTTGGCCTGGCTCACAGTCTCCACTCTAATTCATCCCAAAGGTGTTCTATGGGGTTGAGGTCAGGACTCTGTGCAGGCCAGTGAAAGTTCCTCCACACCAAACTCACTCATCCGTGTCTTTATGGACCTTGCTTTGGTCACTGGTGTGCAGTCATGTTGGAACAGGAAGGGGTCATCCCCAAACTGTTCCCACAAAGTCCAAAATGTCTTGGTATGAAGCTGAAGCATTAAGAGTTCCTTTCACTGGAACTAAGGGGCTGAGCCCAACCCCTGAATTCAATGATTTGGAGAGTTGTCCCAAAACTTTTGCAATATTGTATATTGACCGGTTTTAGCACACTTTGTACAGAGGTGAAAACACAAAGGGGAAGGACTCACCATTGAAGATGTATTCAATCTGAAACGAAAAAAATGAAATAATTATGTAATGAGTTTAAAATGATACAAAAGAATACAGAATTGAAATGTATTTTAAAATATACCTACAGTCTCACTTGGCTTAAAACAGCGAGCAATGAGGCGAATCCCGCTTTCACAGGACTTACGAATCAGAAACTCTTCGAAGCCTAGAACAATATCATCCTATAACAATATGGGAGAAGGACAAAAAAACAAAAAATAAGTTCACAGTTAATGCCGATGTTCAGCACATCACAGAATCTGATTCAAAACACTGTGTGAATAAACCTTCAGGTTTCTCACCGGTGATTTCCAGGAGAACTCACAGCCCTCCCTCTGGAGGGAATCCAGTTTTGTGTAGTTAAACGCGTCACCTGAGGAAAGCTGATCGCAAGTGGTGTTGATCTGCATCTCAACAACCTGAAAAAAAAAAGGATCACGACCAATCATCTAAGAGGATATGCCTCAATATAACAGTTTACATTACAACACTGTCTCCAACTCAGGACACCACCACAAGCAAATGGTAAAAATTGAGGAGAAAAACAAGCTTAAAAAAAGTTTGCAAATAAAAAGGTAACAGCATTAATTAGAGCACAACTCTGAGCACAAGGTTGTGGAGGGAAAAAAAAGGTTACATTTATTTGAATAATATAAAATAGAAAAAGCCCTCAAAATAAAAGATTTGTCTTATTTGTGGACGATATTGCAAAAAAAAAAAAAAACCTCCTATGTGCACACCACCATGAAGCTGTGGAAAACTGAGTCAGTAAATAGGTAATTTATCGACAGTCCCTAATGCCGAGATCACACTGCACGAATTTTAAAGTCACTGGTCAAGCAAATATTTCTGTTTGATGTAATTGTAAAGCTTATTTATTCTGATATAACTATATGCAAGACATTTTGTCTGATAAAAACCTATAAACTGTATTAAACTATAATATTGTGCTCCAACAGAAGCCATGCTTGCTGATATTGTGGTCTACAAACCCTTTCTGAACTGCCTGCTGTCCTGTATCTTGCACTCTCATTGGCTGTAGGTCATCACCGAGGTATTTTTCAGCCAGAGCTCCTTTCACACTGCAGGACTTTGCCTTGATTTTGCAGAACCAGTCAGCGACTGAAAAGTCATGCAGTGTGAACTCGGCATAAGTGAGACCAGGGGTGTTCCTAGGATTGGAAAACATCAGGGGCTAACCGGGAGAGGGGGTAAGCAAGAATAGGACGTTTTGTAAAAGCTTTTTTATGTAATATTGTTTAATAATAAATGCAAATGAACACAAACAGTATGTAACTTTAGAAAATTCCATTCAGGCTTTTTTCTGACTCCTCCCATCATTTCAGAGTCTTGCTACTAAAAAAAAAAGGAGTTCATTAAATTCATTACATTTTCTCTCTCACAGGTATACCATGTAATATCTCTTTTACAGTTTGTATGTGGAGCAGTGTCCTTTATTATTACTATTTTACAATAATCTATTAGGGCTGGGCGATACCGAAAATGTTTGAATTTAACCACTTTATTTTAATTTACCAACATTACTAAGGCAAATAGTTTTAATAGTCAAAAACAAAAAAATGTAAACAAAAATATCTTGTCTCTTATGTCTTATAATAAAATAAAATTAAGTGTTAAAGAGACTCTTAATAAATAAAACATTACAAAGCGTGTGCAATGGTAAAGTGTAAACGCTGAACAATCAAAGCAAACCTTGAGGTAGATCAACATCTGGAAGATATCAATAATAACAATACACAGTAAACCTTAAACTCTGTAAACAAAACAAATTATGATAATCAAATCTGAGCTTTCAAGTAGAGGAACCAACCATCATTATTTCACATATACATTGCAACATTACAAATTGTGAGCAAGAAAGACAAGTTGGTTCCCCCTCTCTGGTTTTAATGCTGCCTGAGTACATGTGACTACATTACCCCTATGCTAAAATTCTTTCTGAGGGGGTGCTGGTGGCTGAGATGCAGAGGTATTTTTTTGCAAGCTTGCTTACTCTTGGGAAGTTGCGCTTATATAGCCTCCACCACTCCAGTGGTTCAGACTCACAGTGTCAGGGGACATCAGGTCCCAGCTCACTCTGTACCCTTTGTCTTTCAGCGAGAGGTAAGGCATCTGCACTAGGGTTTTGACTCTTAAATAAACTCCCTAAAGACTTCCTTTGCTTCTTCATACTCAGTGGTGGAGCTGGTTATGGTTGAGCAGCAGCTCCTAACTCTGCACCAGTTGCTTCTGTTTAAACCAGAGCCTCCTAAAATGCACTATAACCTTTACATGTGCCTCAGGTCAGAATAACACACGACGCAACACAACCTGAGAGCAGCGTGGCTGCATAAGCTTATTGGCTGTTTGCTTTCATCGGAACATCTGATAGGCTGCTGAGATTCAGGCAAGGCGCGCGCTCAGCCAGCCGCATTTTAATAAAACTATAGCGTTTTATACCGAACATTTTTTCTATCGTTATCGACAATGGTGTACCGTCAATAAATACCGATACTGTCTTATCGCCCAACCCTATAATCTATATTATACTTGCACCTCTTATTTCATTCCTCATTTATGCTGACACTACTGTATTCTGTGTTTCTTTTTTGTTTTTTGTTTTTTACAGCCTCTCCTCTCTTCTCTTATTGTTCTCTCCTCTCTCATTCTCTCATCTCTCCTGCTGCTTGTATCTTGTCTACTTTATGCTCTTGGTGACTTTTCTATCCTATTTCTTTGAGGGTGGAATCATCAGAGAGATTAGATTTTATTTAGATCCATCTTTAGGGTTATTTAATTTAAGGCTTTTTGGTATTTTAGTCACGGTGGTGTGAAATTGGTGCTGCGCAGACCGACAGGTGTATGACAAAGTATCGCGAGAGCGGTTTTAGAGCATATTCCAGCGCTCACTCTCGCGGTATTTTGGCGCGCGCGTGTGTGTAGATGCCAGTCAAAATCGCGTACAGTAAACGGCAACAGTGCTGAACTAAACCGATCAACATTTACTTAATTCCTCTACATTGCGGTGGCAAAATTCGGGATAAAACATCTAGCATCTAGCTAGATTAAAATCATCTGGGGCTTGAGCACCGCTTAATTAGCTCTAGCGACGCCCCTGAGTGACACCCCGAACGGTAACACCCATCAAGCAGCGTCACTGGAGCTAAGTGAAAGCTAAGGTCATCTCATACGTACCCACCTTAAAACTAGCTGAAAAGTTAACGCCGACGGTGACAGAAAGGTGTCGGAGAACACAGTGTATCACAGCTGATCCATGCAGCACTGAAGCGATTTAGTGCTATTTAAAATTTCATTCTAAAATTTTTTAACAAAGTGGGTAAAACAGCGAGACGCAGTTCGGTTACGTGCTCTAGCTAACTATATGAATAACCAGAGACAGCGATAACTAGCGATACATATATCTATATATCAATTTAACAAATTAAACACCAATTGGGGGAAAATGACGCTTTTGTTGGTTGGTCCTTCATTGAATTGCGTTGTGTTATTAGCATACAGGCTAAAGCTAATTAAATATTACATTAAACAGTAACCTAAAGGTCCAGGTTCTGTGTTCAAGCATTAAAGTGACGCTCCGTTTCTTGGTCAGTCTCAGACTTACGTACAAGACACAAATCCGTCAAAAGTACATGATAAACATTTTCAGATACACCACATACATCGCATATCCTGTTTTCCTGTAAACCCATAAGTGCCAGTGTTGATTTCAGCCCTGTATGACCCAGTCTTAATCTAGACAGCCATACCTCTTCTTTCCTATTTCGTCCCTGACAATGTATCCTCCCTATTGTCTGCGTAATATTATAACACCATCTCCCTGTGCTGCTATTATCCCATCTATTTTGCCATTTATTCATTAACTTTTTCTTCAAAATCAATTTTGCCTCCTTTTTCCCCATAGGCACTTTAACATCTACCTCCATCTTATCTAGTGCTTTTTTTTTTTTTACTAGTTTATCAGCAACTTCATTGCCAGCTACCCCAACATGTGCTGGCACTCAACAAAAGTATACCATTATTCCAGCCTCTGTATAAAGATAGATACACTTCCGTTAATAAATATTCTCTGTCTGATTTCATATGTAAAGCTGAAGAAGAGCCTGAACATATTACCGCTTTATTTGGTCTGACTTGTTCAACCCAATGTAATCCTATTATTATAGCTGTTAACTCAGCAGTGTATACTGATAAACCATCTGGCAATTTCAGACTAATTCGTACTTTAAATTTCAGAATATATATACCTATTCCAATTTTTTGACTAACAGGTTCCTTAGATCCATCCGTAAATATTTGTAATGTTGAATAAAATGTATTATTTAGCATAGCATTAACCTCCTTTCCAATGTATCCACCTTTGGGCTTGTCTATTAGGCTCAAATCTACAAGTGCTTCGGGGACTCTCCATGGTGGGGCATCAGTGAGTGGTACATTAGGACAGAAGGTCTTATTATCCATGTCATACTCCTTGGCCCATACTCTATTCTTCCTTCCAAAACTGCATCCCACATCATACGAATATTCCCAGCACTCCTCCAGTATTTTACGAGTGAGATGAGTACTTATTGAGTGTTGAAGATTCACCCAATACGTCATTGCCAGTTTTGTCCTTCTAAGCTCAAGAGGCATCTCGCCCATTTCTACACCAATTGCATCTACAGGGGATGTTTTAATTGCTCTACAACATATTCTTAATGCTCTGGATTGTAGGATATCTAGTTTTTTCAGTAAAGTTTTGGTTGCTGACCCATATACAATACATCCATAGTCAAAGCAGGAGCGAATCAGTGCTCGATACATACACAACAGTACACTACGTCTAGCTCCCCAATTGTGATTAGCAACCGCACGCATGCAATTCATGATCATTTTACATTTTGATTCAATTTTACTTATATGCAATTTCAATGTTAATTTTTCATCAAACCATAAACCAAGGTAATTAGAAACAGATACTCTTTCCAATATTTGATCATACAGCTTCAAATCTAAATGTTCGATCTTTTTATTCTTAATGAATAACATATACTTTGTTTTTGACACTGAAAACTTTAAACCCCAGTCCAGGGACCACGCCTCCACTTTTTTTTAATTGACTCCTGTATGCCTTTAACTACATTTTTAATATTGCGTCCTCTCTTCCATAATGCTCCATCATCTGCATGAAGTGCTAATCCTATTCCCGTTTTCCTTAATTTACCTTAATTTATCAAAAACATCGTTAATCATTAAACAATATTAGTCTAATTGCACTTCCCTGTGGAGTTCCAGTTAGAATGTTATACGGATCTGATGTTTCTTCTCCAATTTTAACCTGAAAGGTACGCTCTGATAAGACGACACAATTACAAACTTTCCAACCTATGCCTAATTTATTCAGTTTAATTAGCAAACCTTCTCCACAAAGTGTCATAAGCCTTTTCTGTCAGAGAATACTGCATCCATGTACTCTTTCATTACACAAGCTTTTTAAACTTCGTTTTCAAATAGTATCAAAGCATCTACTGTAGATCTATTTTTCCTAAATCCACTTTGAAAAGTTAATAACATTTCCCTTTTCTCCAAAATGTAATTCAGTTTTTTTTTTGTTGATGCAAAAATGCAACAAGTTTTTATTTTTGACTATAAACATATTTTATCTTTTTTCCATTTAAATAAACTTTACAGTAAATTATAATGTTGGCCTTTTTAATAATATGGTTCAGTTTTTTTTTTAGCCAATAAGGTCGAGGAGAGTCCAGTCCAATCAGACTTCAATCTTGATTGGCAGGTTGTTGTGATTGTTGTAGTTGTCAAGCCGATATCACAAAGTTAACAAAGCTGTACGTGTTTTTATCATCACCATGCCAAAGTGGGGGAAATCTAGAAAGTCCTACAGTAAAGAATAGGAGAGCGACCCATTCTATAATATTTCAAGAGATGTTCTGATCAGTTCTGCGAAGATTCTCTGCATTAAGTCCCTATAAAAAGGTAGGCGTGTTTATACGCTATTATTCTGCTATAAAAATCTGATGGCATGTTTGATAATTAAATAAAACGTATACAGGTAGTTAACAGTGTGTGTGTGTGTCTTAATAGTGCCCTTTGCACAAACCCATTTTGGGGGAGGTAGACATGCATTTCTTATGCATGTCCACCTCATCAGAAACTGGGCAACAAGTTAAATGACTTCTCAGGTCACGCTAACTTTTTTAGCATGCGAGTTAGCTAACTTGTAGCAAACGACCGGAGACTAAACAAAGGAAACTGTTAGGGGTCATCTCCCTTTCTACAGTTACCAGAAGCGCTCGGTTTTTCTATCAGATAGGTGTAGATGTCAGGTCACTCAACCAGAGGTCATCCGGTCACATCGTCCATCCATTAAATGAATGTTAAAGTTCATTTTTTTAAATAACATTCACGGTCCTGGACAGTGGGTGACCAAACAGTCAGATAAATGAATTTTTTTTTTTTTTTTTTTTTTTTTTTTTTTTTACAAGTCATTGTTTAAAAACAAACTCACAAAACTTGATAACTACAGCTTGTAAAGCAGTCAGGTAAATATTTCTGCCTCCACATAAGCTCCGCCCACAAACTAAACGTCACAATGTTTACTTACAGATAAAGGGTCTATTGCTTTAACATGGGGCGGGGCCCGAAAATATAAGTCGCGAATCAATAAACCTATTTCCCAGGGGCATTTCTAGGATTTGAAAACATCAGGGGCTAAGCCCAAAACATCAGGGGTAAGCAAGAATAAGATGTTTTGTAAGAGCATTTTTATGTAATATTGTTTAATAATAAACACAAATTTACACAAATGTTATGCAACTTTAGAAAATTTCATTCACTCTTTTTTCTGACTCCTCCCATCATTTCAGAGTCTTGCTACTAAAAAAGGAGTTCATTAAATTCATGACATTTTCTCTCACAGGTATACCATGTAATATTATCTCTCTCTTTTTTTTTCAGTCTCTCTTCTCTTCTTGTTCTCTCCTCTCTCATCTCTCCTGCTGCTTGTATCTTGTCTACTTTATGCTCTTGGTGACTTTTCTATCCTATTTCTTTGAGGGTGGAATCATCAGAGAGTATCTCCGAGACTGGACTTGAGTAAAACGGTCAGTCACCATACTAGTATTTCTAGTGCTGAGAATTCCTTTATCAATAGACAGAACAGCTGAATGATGGAGTCTGTTCTGGTCCATTGTTCACCTAAGTCATGTCTGGATTTTAACTTAAATACTGCATTAGTGGAATAATAGAAAGTCATGATGTTCAGACTGTAATGTCTTAGTGCTTTAACAGATTAGATTTTATTTAGATCCATCTTTAGGGTTA